>NC_057747.1:22495385-22535677 GCF_004010195.1 Chiloscyllium plagiosum | reverse complement strand
AGTTTAGGTGGATTGGCCATGCTGAATTGCCTATAGTGTCTAGGGATGTGCAGGCTAGATGGGTTAACTATGGTAAATTGGGGGTTGCAGGGATAAAGTGGGTTACACTTCAGAGGATCAATGCAGTCTCAATGAGCAGAACAACTTCTTTCTGCACTATAGGGTCTCTATGATCAGGAATCAAATTGGCATTCCTTCACTTCATTGGATCAAATCCTGGAATCCCTTCCCACAGTCCAATGGGTGTACCTACCCCCATACAGACTGTTCAAGAAAGCTGTGCACCACCATCTTTTCATGGACAATCAATGGTCCACAAGCTGAGTCAAATTTTAAAACTGCAGCATTTATAGAGGTAGATTGGCACAGCCAGTACCTGCAACCTTGTGCCTTTACTGAATCCCAGCCCGTCGTGTAAAGGCCAGAGAGCTCTTCATCAAAAAATCGATGCAGGTTTGAAACATTGCAAACCACAAGTTGTTTTTGCTGTACCTCAGGGCCATTGTCTCTGAAAAGCTGATAGACTTTAACGTCAATGATTTGCTATAAAGACTGATTCCAGCATGATTAAATATAGCTTTCTGCCAAAAATAAGAGGAAAATGTTGAGATTGGGAAGGACAGAATAGATAGAGAATCGGAGTGAAGCAAATGGCATTAAAGCACAAAGGGCCAATCAAAATGCAGGGAAAAAGTTTAATTCCAAATGCAGTCAGCACTTTGAAGAGTAATGTCAAGAGATCCTACCAATTCGTAATTTCAGGTGTTTAGTCCTTATTTACAATTATTGATAATACACTGTGCATTCTCCTGGACATGAATTCATAAGGAGAAAGTGAGGACTCCAGATGCTGGAGACCAGAGTTGAAAAGTGTGGTGCTGGAAAAGCGCAGCAGGCCAGGCAGCATCCGAGGAGCCCTTCCTGAAGAAGGACTTATGCCCGAAACGTTGATTCTCCTGCTCCTCGGATGAATTCATAAGCCACATTTTAATTTTGCCAAAGGGTGTGTGCCGTGCTGCACTCAGTGCTGGCATTAGCTCTTGTGCTCTCAGACCCCAAATCCCAGCAGATTTAAACACTTGCAGGTTGGTGTCCTGGATCTTTCAATTCTTCCTTTCCAAATTGTTATGAAGGTGTAGAAGTGTACTGTACCTTTAATAAAGTTAAAAGCTGGCAGAACTACCTGACAGCAACAAGATACAATATAACCTTTTGGTCAAGCAGCTAGAGTAACTGGTTGCCAGGAGACAAAAATAAACTCGAATTGGGCCAATCAGTTTAAATTATACCCCCCAAAAAATTAACAGACTCCAATCAAGTTTGAGTTTAGTATATTGACGATAATAAAAGCCAGTGATACAGTCCGATGCTTTAGGGTATAAGACCAGGAAAGCCTGAACAGTTGAGAGAGAACTACCAAAAGACTGCTAGTATGAACTCTCTGAGAGGTACCTGTCTGGAGAAGGAGTTTGCACAGAGAGAAAAAATCAACACTGACATGGAGAGCAAATCTACAGAAGAAGATACAAAGGGAAGGTCCGATAGCTGCCTGGTTTTGAAATTTGAATTTTTGGTAAATCTTAACTGGGGGTTTTATTGGACTAGTATTATAGTAGGGAAAGTAAAAGATAGGTTAGAGGAAGGAGTTGTAAATAGTTGTTAGTTAATTATTCGCCGTTATACTTTAAGAAATAAAGTTGTTAATTTTTACTTTTACTTGGCCTCTCGAATTTTCACAGATTACCACATGGGGTAAGTCTTTTCTGTGTTGCTGGTTTAAATTAGAGGATGGGGGTGTTACCCCATGTTGTAACAGTTTGAGGGCTCGTCCTGGATTTGAACAGTTTGGGCTTTTATCCCTGATTTGAACAGTTTGGGTCTTGGATTTGTGATTTGAACTGGTTTAGACAGATTTGAATAGATCTGGGAGTACAAAAAATCCCAGCAGATTTAAACACTTGCAGGTTGGTGTCCTGGATCTTTAAATAAAGCATAGGTGAGACAATTTGTTTAATTTCAGTGACTTGCGGTTGATTAAAAGTGAGAGAAATGGCTCTTAAAATTGGTAAAGAGCTTCTAGGATTTGAAGATGATTTAGAAGGAAGTTTAGAAGGAAAGAAAAAGGGCATACTTTTAGAATTAGCAAAGAAATTAGGTATGGGTTTAACCAAGGACCAAAGTAAATCTGAAATTGTAAGGGAATTACTCACTTAGGCGTGTTAGAGAAACAGACAAGTGCAGTAGAGGTAGAAGAACTTAAATTACAATTGAGGAAAATTGAGTTAGAAGATAAATGGAGAGAAAGAGAGGAAAAAGAGAGAAGAAAGAGAGAGAGAATGTTCTTAGCTGAACAAAGATAGAGAAGAAAGGAAGAGAGAAGAGAGAGAAAAAGAGACTTGAGAAGCTGCAACTTAGTAAAGTCAAGTTAACAGGATGGAGATTAAAAGAGAAGGCTAGTTAAAATGTTTATGAATTGGTACCAGAAGAGTATACACCGCAGTTCAGAAACATAAAGAAGGAACCAGGTCAGACTTACATTGAGTTCGAAAGAATTAAACATTGTCATTTTGAGAGATGGGTGCATGCTTTAAAAATAAATCGGACCTTTGAGGCTCTATGAGAGATTATTCTGCTGGAATTTAAAAACTCACTTCCAGGGAGGAACAGAGAATTCAGGAAGTGAGAAGGGCAGCAGAATCTCAGTGGTTAGCATTGCTGCCTCACAGCGCCAGAGACCCGGGTTCGATTCCTACCTCAGGCGACTGTCTGTGTGGAGTTTGCACATTTTCCCCGCGTCTGCGTGGGTTTCCTTCGGGTGCTCCGGTTTCCTCCCACAATCCAAAAGATGCATACGTTAGGTGAATTGGCCATGCTAAATTGCCCATAGTATAAGTTGTTAGTCAGGAGTAAATGTAAGGGAATGGGTCTGGGTGGGTTACTCTTCGGAGGGTCAGTGTGGACTTGCTGGGCTGAAGGGCCTGTTTCCACACTGTAGGGATTCTAATTCAATTAGCAGATGAATACATATTGGTCCATGAGACAAGTTTCCGGCCAGAATTTAGTGAGGGATAGAAGTTGGGAGAAGGGGAGATGCTACACCATGAAACCAAGAGTAGGGAGCATTGGTTAGAATTCACCAAAGGATAAAAAAAAAGCCCAAGAGGATGGAAAAGAGGTGAATAGCCTCAGGTGTTTTCACTGTAATGGAGTGGGACACAGAAAGTTACAGTGTCAGTGGTTTCAGAAGGACACTGGGAAAAGGTGTGGGACACGTAAAGTCACTGTGCTAGTCATTAAAGAAAGGACTGTGGGAAATGATGTAGTAAAAGAAGCTAAGCCAGTGGCCTTACTGAAGGTAGTTGTTGAAACTTTATTGCTGGAACAGCACAGCAGGTCAGGCAGCATCCAGGGAACAGGCGATTCGACGTTTCGGGCACAGGCCCTTCTTCAGGAATGAGCAGAGAGTGTTCAGCAGTTTCCACACTGTAGGGATTCTAATCTAATCTAATTATGGTCTTATACACTTTCATAAGATTTCCCCCTCAGTCGCCTATGCTCCAAGGAAGAAAGTCCTAGCTTGTCCAATCTCTCCCTATAACTCAGACTCTTGAGTCTAGGCAACATCTTATGAATTTCTTCTGCAATCTTTCCAGTTTAATAACATCCTTCCTATAACAAGGTGACCAAACTGAACACAATACTCCAAATGCGGTCTCACCAACATCCTGTACAGCTGCAACATAACTTCCCAACTTCTGTACTCAATGTCCTGACTGGTGAAGGCCAGTGTGCCAAAAGCTTTCCTTACTGCCCAGTTTTCCTGTTACTCCACTTTCACAGAACTGTGCACCTGAACTCCAAGATCCCTCTATTCCAAGACCCTACCATTTACCATGAAACTCCTAGCTTGACTTGACTTTCCAAAATGCAAGACCTCACACTTATTTACATTAAACTCCATTTGCCATTTCTCAGCTAACTTCCCTAGATGATCAAGGTCCTGCTACAACTTATGATCACCTTCCTCACTGTCCATGATAGCGCCTATATAAGTGTCATCTGCAAACTGACTAATCATGTTTTGTATATTCTCACCCACATCACTGATATAGATAACAAACAGCAATGGGCCAGCACCGACCCCTGAGGTACTCCATTATTCACAGGCCTCCAGTCTGTCAAGCATTCTTCCACTATTACTCTCTGCTTACCACTATCAAGCCAACTGTGTCTCCGATTTTCCAACTTTCCCTGAGTTCCATGCATTCTAACCTTACAGAACAACCGACCATGTGCAGCCTAATCAAAGGTTTTACTGAAATCCATATAGACCAAGTCTACTGCCCTGCTCTCATCAACCTTCCTCGTCACTTCATTAAAATAACTCTTACAAACTTCTAAGGCATGATCTCTCACACACAAAGCCATGCTGACGACTTCTAATCAAACCCTGTATTTCCAAAGGCAGTATATCTTATCTCTCAGAATGTTCTCATGTAACTTACCCACCACAGATGTTAAGCTTACTGGTCTATATTTGCCAGGTTTGTCTTTGCAGCCCTTTTTGACTAAGGTCACAACATTTGCTACCCTCCACTCTTCGGTAACCTACCCATGGATAACAATGGTACAAAAATATCATCCAAGCCCCTGTAATTTCTTCTTTAGCTTCTTGCAGGGTTCTTGGATCTATCTGGTCAGGTTCAGAATACTTATACACTTTTGTACCTTCTAATACATCCAATACCTCCTCTACTGTTATATGGACTGTACCCAAGATATGACCACTAACTTCCCCAAGTCTTCATGTCTTTCTCCACAGTAAACACAGAGAAGAAATATTCATTGAGGACCTTGTCCCTCTCCTGTAGTTGCACACATATCTTCCTCAAGGGGTCCTATTCTCCCTCCAGTTATTCTTTTTCCTTTAGTATGCTTAAAGAACCTCTTTGGATTCACTCTAATCTTCTCTGCAAAGGCTATTTGCCCCCTTCTTGCCTTCCTAATTTCCTTCTTCAGTAAACACCTGTATCCCCCACATATCAACAGAGATTTCTTTGATCCCAGCCGCCTGTACCTGGGCCATGCCTCCTCCTTTTTTCTGGTCAACACATCAATATCTCTTGTCATCCATGGTGCCATATTCCTGCCAACTTTGTCCTTCACCCTCACAGGAATATATAGACCTATAACTCCAGCTAACTCACTTTTAAAGGCCTCTCTCTTGTCAGAGGTCCCTTTGCCTGCAAACAAACTACTCCAATCAACTCCTGCAAGTTCCTGTTTAATTACGTCAAAATTTGTCTTGCCCCAATTGAGAACTTGAACCTGTGGACCAGTTTTGTCCCTCCCCTTAACTCTTTTAAAATTAACAGAACGAATGGCCATTGGTCCCAAAGTGCTCCCTCCACTGTCACCTCGATCATCTGTCCGGCCCTATTTCCCAAGGGTAGATTGAGTTTTGTCCCTTCCTGAGTAGGGCCCTCTATATACGTCCTAAGGAAACTTTCCTAAACAGACTTGACAAATTCCACCCATCTAAGCCCTTAATGCACTGTCAGTTCCAGTCTACATTTGGAAAATTAAAATCCCTTACTATGACAACCCTATTGTCCTAGAAAGTGGAGTCGCAGGTAGATAGTATAGTGAAGAAGGCATTTGATATGCTTTCTTTTATTGGTTAGCATATTGAGTACAGGAGTTGGGAGGTCATGTTGACGCTGTACAGGAAATTGGTTAGGCCATTGTTGGAATATTGCATGCAATTCTGGTCTCCTTCCTATCAGAAAGTTGTTGTAAAACTTGAATAGGTTCAGAAAAGATTTACAAGGATGTTGCCAGAGTTGGAGAATTTGAGCTATAGGGTGAGATTGAATAGGCTAAAACTGTTTTCCCTGGAGCGTTGGAGGCAAGAAGGGCCTGTGCCCGAAACGTCGAATCTCCTGTTCCCTGGATGCTGCCTGACCTGCTGTGCTGTTCCAGCAATAAAGTTTCAACTTTGATCTCCAGCATCTGCAGACCTCACTTTCGCCTTACTGAAGGTAGTAAAGGAGACCCCACGAAGATCTAAGGAGCTGCAGGAGAGTGCACAGCCTAGGTAGGGGCTGGGTATGGAGTTAGTATCTGATCTCTACAAAGAATTCACCTCTGTGGGTAACGTTTACTCAGAAAGCACAGGGGAAGAATGATCAGAAGTTATAATTTTGAGAGATACAGGATCTAACCAGTTGCTGATAGTAAGGGATGAGCGAATATACACTCTTTCTGATCTGTTACCCGAGAATGTGGTAATTTGTGGAATAAATGGACAGAAGTTTAGTGTTCCCTTATGTAAGATCAGGTTGGAGTGCCAACCTAAGACTGGAGGAGTTACAATAGGAGTGATTGACAGCTTGTCAGTTCCAGGAATTCAGTTTGATCTTGGAAATGATTTAGCAGGATCCAAGGTGGGAGTGACACCCCTTGTGGAGAAGCCCAAGGGAGACTAAGAAACTGAGGAGTTAAAACAGAAATATCCTGGTACTTTCCCAGACTGTGTGGTAACCAGATCCCACTACCATACGTCACAGCACGAAGTGAAAAGTAAAGAGAAAGATGAAGGAGTTGAGGTTCAGTTAGTGGATACCCTGTTTGATGTAATGGTGCAGAAAAACCTGAACAGGCAGATGGTCAGACAGAAATGTTAAATCCTGGAAGGTGATGTGTCTACCAGATTTCTGGAGGCAATTCCATTATGGAGTATCAAGGCACAATGGGTAGTAGAGGAGTTAGTAGCTTTCTTTACACGGTATGGGCTATCCAGAGAGATTCAGTCGGACCAAGGGTCAGATTTTACTGCTCGGCTATTTAAGGAGGTTATGGATAGCTTAGGCATACAGCACTTTAAATCCAGTGCATATCATCCTGAATCCCAGGGAGCTTTAGAAAGGTGGCATCAGACCTTAAGGACCATGAATGATTGGGACAAAACTATCCCATTCATATTGTTTGCTATTAGAAATGCCCGAAACGAACCTACTAAGTTCAGTCCCTTTGAATTAATATTCGGACATGAAGTGAGAGATCCTTTGAAATTAATTAAAGAAAAATTGGCAGGACTAAAGTCGGAGATCTCACACTTAGATTATGTATCAGAGGTGAGGGAGAGATTGAATTGGGTAGGTGAGTTAGCTAAACCGCATCTAAAGAGGGAGCAGCATAGATGGCAGATAAAAGCTCTAAGACTCTGTCATTTTCCGGAGGGGATAACGTGTTAGTACTGTTACCAGTGATAGGAGATCCCTTCAAAGCCAGGTTTAGTGGTCCCTATCAAATTGAGGAAAAGTAACTATCTAGTAAAAATGCCAGATGGAAAAAATTGGTTGTCACGTGAACATGTTGAAACTGTATTATACTAGAGAGAAAGAACTGGAGAAACAGGTGTTAGTTACTGCCCTGCAAAGTGAAGAATCAAATTCAAATGATGTGGATTTTGATGTATCCTTCAAAATAGATTGAAACATGAAGATGTCCTTGAGGAGTGGGATAGGTTAGTAAGCTATCTGTCTCAGGAGCATAGAATACAGTTGTAAGATTTGTTACTGCGGTATGAGGAAAAATGTAAGAATCAGATAGGGAAGACTAATGCTATTGTACATGAAGTAGACATAGGGCATACTGCTCTGATAAGACAACACCCCTATCAGCTTAATCCTGTCAAAGCCAGACAGATCCAGATGGAAGTGGAGGTCATGCTCGAAGAGGGTATCATTGAACCAAGCCAATGCGAGTAGGGTTCGCCGTTTGTCTTAGTTCCCAAACCGATGGGACTCAACAATTCTGTGTGGATTATTGGAAGGTCAATGCTGTTACAAAATTGGACTCATATCTAATTCCTAGATTGGAGTACTGTACTGAGAAAGTCACATTCTCCAATTGGGACATCAGTTACATCGTGGGCGGCACGGTGGCACAGTGGTTAGCACTGCTGCCTCACAGCGCCAGAGACCCGGGTTCAATTCCCGCCTCAGGTGACTGACTGTGTGGAGCTTGCACATTCTCCCCGTGTCTGCGTGGGTTTCCTCTGGGTGCTCCGGTTTCCTCCCACAGTCCAAAGATGTGCAGGTTAGGTGAATTGGCCATGCTAAATTGCCCGTAGTGTTAGGTAAGGGGTAAATGTAGGGGAATGGGTGGGTTGCGCTTCGGTGGGTCGGTGTGGACATGTTTGGCCAAAGGGCCTGTTTCCACACTGTAATTTAATCTAATCTAATCTAATCACCAGTTACATCGTCAAGTTGGACTTAATGCATGGTTACCCGGCAAGTACCTTTATCAGGGACAGCAAAATAAATTCCTGCGTTTATAATCCCAAATGGGCTATATCAATTTAAAGTGATGCCCTTTGAAATGAAGAACTCACCCACCACATTCCAACTAATGAACAGAGTTGTGGCTGGGTTAACAAACCATGCAGTCTGTTTGGATGATGTAGTGATCTTTAGTAAGTCCTGGAAAGATCACATGGTAAATTGGCAGTGCTCTTTAAATGACTACAAGAAGCAAAACTGGTGATAAACCTAAACAAAACTAAATTCACGAAAGCAGAGGTGACGTTCTTAGGACATAACATTGCCCATGGAACGCAAAGACGAAGGCCATCGAGGAATTTCCACGACCAACCTCGAAGAAAGAGGTGCTTTGATTCTTTGGACTAAGTGGATTCTATCAGAAGCTTGTTCCAAATTTCAGCAGTGTAGTGGCACCGTTAACCGATTTGCTGAGGAAGAACACAAAGTTTCAGTGGACAGAACAATGTCAGGAGGCATTTGACCATTTGAAAGCCATATTAACCACCAAACCAGTTTTAGCTATACCACACTTTTCAAAACCTTTTAAAGTTGCCTTCGATGCTCGTGACATTGGAATTGGAGCTGTACTCTTACAGGAAGATGAGGATGGGATGGCACTGTCAGTTGGCTACTTTTCGAATAAGATTAACATCCACCAGAGGAAATATTCCATGATTGAAAAATAAATTGAGTTTGGTACTGGCCTTACAACATTTTAATGTGTATGTCACGAACGTTATGTGTCGGAGACGGTTATGTATGCGGATCACAATCCTCTTAGAATGCCTTAAAGACAATAATATGAGACTATTTCGTTGGAGTCTTATGTTACAGATGTTTAATTTTAAAATCGTGCATATTGTGGGTCATAAGAATGTGATCACAGATGCGTTATCGCGGATTTAATTGATAAAGTTCAGATGAGATTTGTATTTATTTAATGGTTCTGTTCGCCGATCTTATATATAAACCACTATAAATGCCGGAGGAAACATCACAGAAGCGCTTCACAGGAGGCTCCCAAGCACTGAGGATGTCACCTAGACAGGGGACGAAACGTCTGCAACTCAAATTCCCAGCTCGGTGAACAGAACCATAACAACGAGCACCCGAGCTACAAATCTTCTCACAAACTTTGAATTTATTTAATGTTTTATATATACTCACAGGTATATGGGAAGAAGTTAAGGTGAACTAATATTAAAGTTATCAATGTGTTAGGGCAATGCGTTTAAAGAATAGAAAACAATTAAAGCCATCTTTTCATTATGGTGGTTCATTTTTTCTTAAGGCGGGAGGTGTTATGAAGGTGTAGAGGTGTACTGTACTTTTAAGAATGTTCAAAGCTAGCAGAACTACCTGACAGCACCAAGTGTTCTGAACAAGATACAATATAACCTTTTGGTGCAGCACTTAGAGTAACTGGTTGCCAGGAGACAAAAACAAATTTGAATTGGGCCAATCAGTTTAAATTACACCCCAAAAAAATACCAGACTCCAATCAAGTTTGAGTTTAGTATATTGGCAATATTAAAAGCCAATGACACAATGCAATGCTTTGGGGTATAAGATCGGGAAATCTGAACAGCTGAGAGAGAACTACCAAAAGACCAACATATGTAGGCTGTTAGTAAGAACTCTCTTGAGAGGTACTTGTCTAGAGACGGAGTTTGCACAGAGGAAAAAACATCGATACTGACCTGGAGAGCAAATCTACAGAGCAAGATACAAAGGGAAGATTTGATAGCTACCTGGTTTTGAAACTTGAATTTTTGGTAATCTTAATCGGAGAGTTTTATCGGACTAGTGTTATAGAAGGGAAAGTAAAAGATAGGCTAGAGGAAGGAGTTGTAAATAGTTGTTAGTTAATTATTCTCTGTTATACTTTAAGAAATAAAGTTGTTAATTTTTACTTTAAATAGTTCTTGGCCTCTCGAATTTTCACAGATTACCGCACGGGGTAAATCTTTACTGTGTTGCTGGTTTAAATTAGAGAGTGGGGGTGGGGTTTACCCCGTGTCATAACAAAATGGTTGTTCAGGTCCCTATCACCATGACAACACCCATGTGAACTAGAACTATCTGACAAATTCAGCAAGAGATTTCAGACTGTCAAGCTGAATTAGATGCTATCTTAGCCAATGGAGGTATTAGACAATAAATTCTGGAAGGCCACACTTGCGAACGGTGGGTAATGACACCTCATTCCTCTTTTGCTCCATCCAGATGGTCCTTTGGCATTCTCCTTTGGGAAATCGTGACACTGGGTGGAAATCCATACCCTGGAATTGCCCCGGAACGACTCTTCAATCTCCTGAAAACTGGATACCGGATGGAACGGCCAGAAAACTGCAGTGAGGAAATGTACGACAATGAACACTAACACCATGTGGCACTGGCTGCAATTTCTCAATGAGCCTTTCTAATGAAAATCTCCACATGACAGAGTGGGAGTCTGGGTAGGGAGGCACACACAGGCAGGGTGGCTGGTGCAGGTTTAGGAGGTCCACGTTGCATGAGCAGAGCAATGCGGGGTGGGGAGGTGTGTGTGTGTGTGTGTGTGTGTGGGGCTGGGGAGGTATTTGTGAGGTTGGGGATTTGTGTGAGGTGAAGGATTTTGTGTGGAGGTGGGGGAGGTGTGTGTGAGTTGGGGGAGGTGGTGTGAGGTGGGTGTCCGAGGTAGGAGAATTGTGTCTGGGAGTGGGGAGGTGTGTGAGGTGAGGGAGTTGTGTGTGGAGGTGGGATTGTGTGGGGGTGGGGAAGGTGTCTGTGGGGGTGGAGGAAGTGTGCGTCGGAATTGGGAGTTGTGTGAGAGGTGGGTGATGTGCATGGGTTGAATAATCTGCCTCCCTGCTTTATCAGGTTTGACACTGTTGTCATCTATTATAATTCTCTCCCTTCCTCAGGTTCAGTCAGTGTCATAAATGTGCTGTAATTCTCTCTCAGGTACAACTTGATGCTGCGATGTTGGAAACAGGAGCCAGACAAACGGCCGACTTTCGCAGAAATCAGCAAAGAGCTGGAGAAAATGATGGTGAAGAGCCGGGTAAGTGCAATGTTCTACTGACTGAATCATCCCCAGCAATTCCAATACCAATTTTATCCAACTGAGAAGCTCTGGAAAAAGAGCAAAGTCACTGAAACCAGGATGTCAGGTAAAACAATGAGCAAATAAAATCAGGAAGCAATAATTAACCAACACCATAGAACCTTAGCAAAGTTACAGCTTAGAAGGAGGCCTTTTGATCCATCCTGTCTGGGCTGACTCTCTGCTAGAGTCGATAAAGTGTGATGGTGGAAAAGGCACAGCAGGTCAGGCAACATCAGAGGAGCAAGAGAGTCAACATTTCAGGCTTAGCCTTTCATCAGGGCTCATTATTTTCCTGATGAAGAGTTATGCCCAAAACGTCGATCTTGCTCATCAGATGCTGCCTGACCTGTCATGCCTTTTCCAGCGCCACACTTTATCAACTCTCACTTCTTCAGCATCTGCAGTCCTCACTATCTCCTGACTCTCTGCAAGAGTAATCATCTAATGCCACACCCCACTCTATATCCATAGCCCTGCAATTCTTCCTATTCAGATAATTTCCTTTTGGAAGACCTCAATGGAATCAGCCTTGACAACATTCTTGGACAACACACTCCAAATTCTAACCACTTGCTGTGCAGAAAAGTTATTGCCTTGTAGGCATTTCTCTATTTGTCAGTCACCTTAAATCAGTGTCCCTTGGTTCTTGATCCTTCCTGATGAAGGGCTTTTGCCCGAAATGTCAATTTTCCTGCTCCTCCGATGCTGCCTGACCTGCTGTGCTTTTCCAACACCACTCTAATCTAGACTCTTGATCCTTCTGTCAATGGGAACATTTTTTGTCAGCCCCCTCATGATTTTGAACACCATTATCAATAAGTATTTGTGGCAGTCTTCACTTCAGGAGACTTCACAAGAACATCACAGACATCACAAGAACACTTTACAATTAAGAGATAAGCAGGAGGGAGTAACATAAAGCAGTCACAAAAGAAAGGAACTTAGAACTAAAGATGAACATATAGAGTTATAGAGACGTACAGCATGGAAACAGACCCTTCGGTCCAACTTGTCCATGCCAACCAGATATCCCAACCCAATCTCATCCCACTTGCCAGCACCCGGCCTATATCCCTCCAAAACAGTCCTATTCATATACCCATCCAGATGCCTTTTAAATGTTGCAATTGTACCAGCCTACACCACTTCCTCTGGCAGCTCATTCCATACAGGTACCACCCTCTGCGTGTAAAAGTTGCCCCTTAGGTCTCTTTTGTATTTTTCCCCTCTCACCCTAAACCTATGCCCTCATATCTCTGGATCAGATGGCTTGCTTCATTCTCTTAAAAGATACAGCTGCAGAAACTTTTCTTCTCTTGCTCATGGATGTTGGCATCGTTGGCTGGGCCAGAATTTGTTGCCCGTCCCTAATTGCCAAGAAGACAGTTGGAGTTAACCACATTGCTGTGCGTATAATAAAACAGAAAACTATGGATGTTGGAAATCTGTAACAAAAACAGAATCTGATAGAGAAGCTCAGCAGGTCTGATAGCATATGTGGAAAGAGAAAGCAGAAGGAACATCTTGCGCCCAGTGACCCTTCTTCAGGACTGATAGTAGCTAGTGGCTTATGTGCTGAAGACAGAGAATAGAAGGGAAAGAGTGAGTGGATAGGCAGAGATGGAGGACAATAGTTAGGTAAACAAAGGATTGATAAGGGAAAGCCAGAGAGAAAGAAAAGCTGATCATGGAGACTGTAAGTAGGTGACAATGGGTTGGCTGTGCTAAAAGCAACCCATATCATGGTAGGACCTGGGTGTGGCGGTGTTGGTGGGTAAAGAACATGGAAGATGTTCAGACTCTAAAATCATTGAACTCGAGTCTTGATGGCTGCCGACTCCTCTGAGCAAAAGATGAGATGCTGTTCTTCCAGCTTGCACTGAGCCTCACTGGAGCACTGCAGCAAGCCCGAGACAGTGACATTGGCCAGGGTTTATGGGAGTGTGTTGAAGTGGCAGGCAACTGGAAGCTTGAGGTCATTTGTGAGGATAGAATGTAGGTGTTCTGCAAATCATTCGCCCAGTTTCATCTCCCCAGTGTAGAGAAGACTACATTGTGAGCAGCTCATTACAATGGATCTGGAGTTATGTGTAGCCTAGGCTGGGTAAGGATAGCAATTAGCTTTCCAAAAGGACATCGGTGAGTCAAATGGACTTTTCCTGACAATCATTAGAGTCTTAATTCCAGATTTATATAAAAAAAATTGAATTCAAATTCTATTATATGTCATGATGGGTTTCAAACCCAAATCCCCAGAACCTCTGGGTCTCTGGATAAATAAGTCAAGAGTGTGGCGCTGGAAAAGCACAGCCAATCAGGCAGCATCTGAGCAGCAGGAGAATTGACGTTTCAGGCATAAGCCCTTCATCTGCATTTGCAGTCCTCACTTTCTCCTCTCTGGATTAGTAGCCCAATGATAATACCATTAGGCCATCACCACTCCTGAAGACACGTGTAGACCAGATTAGATAAGTTCAGCAGATTTCCTTCTGTGAAGGGTGTTGATCGTTAATTGTGACATTTCAACATCTTTTAGATTCTGGAAAAGTCCCAACAACACTCTCTCGAAGCAGCTCACTTCCAATTCACTTCCAATTTCTCCAGTTGCTATCACGCTCAATCCTTTGAGATCCACACAGCAATTATTCAGAAATTAGAGGAAGTGTGGGGTCACAGTGGATAGTAGAATCACAAATGTAACATCTCTATTCAAAAAGGAGGGAGACAGAAGGAAAATAAACCATAGGCCAATTAGTCCAACATCCATCACTGGGAAAATGCTGAGATCCATGATTAAGGTGACCATGACTTGGAGATGCCAGTGTTGGAAACCTGGTGTTGGACTATAACCTGGTATTGTGTGATTTTTAACTTTGATTAAGGTGGTAAAAGCAGGACATTGAGAAAATCATTACATTATTAGGCTTGGTCAGCATGGTAATGTGAAAGAATTAATTTCTAATTTTTTTAGAAGTAACTCACAAGCAGGATGAATTCAGGGGAAGCTATAGATGAGGTGTATTTAGATTTCCAAAAGAGTACCAGGTAGAAGGTTACTGAGCAAAATGAAAGCTCATGATGTTGGTGGTAATATAGTCACATCAAAAGAGGATTTTTTTTCTCTATTTATTATTGGGATGTGAGTATCGCTGGCTGAGTCAGCATTTATTGCCCATCTCTCGTTTCCTTTGAAAAGGTGGTGGCGAGACACCTTCTTGAATCACTACAGTCCATTTGTTCTGGGAACACCCACAATGCTATTAGGGAGGGAATTCCAGCATTTTTTCCCAGCGTCACTGAGAGAATGGTGATATATTTCACAGTCAGGATGGGGAGTGGCTTGGAGGGGAGCTTGCAGCTGGTGCTGTTCCTGTGTATCTGCTGCTATTGTCCTTCTAGATGATGATGGTAATGGATTTGGAAGGTGCTGTCTCAGAAGTTGAATTTCTGCACCTTGCAGATGGTACACATTGCTGCTCCTGAGCATCAGTGGTGGAGGGAATTAATGTTTGTAGATGTGGTGCCAATCAAGTGGGCTGCTTTGTCCTCGGTGGTGTCAAGCTTCTTGAGTGTTGATGGTGAGTCGGGCCTATTCCATCACACTCCTGACATGTGCCTTGTAGATGGTTGAAGGGGGTTGGGGAATTAGGAGGTGAGTTACTCATTGAATGTTCAGTTCAGCATTTCAAAAGGGAATTAGACTGTCACCTGAGAACGAAAAATGAGCAGGATTACAGGGAGATAGTAGGAGAATAGCACTGATGTCCATGGATCATTCGGGGAGATGGTGCAAGCATAATGGCCCAGGCGGCCTCCTTCTGATTCTGTGAGGTTCTGTGATTCTCTCTGTTACCTGCTGCCTCTCATTTGGTTTGTTCAGTTTTTGAAATCGATGTAAGATGCTGAGTGAACTTTTGTGCTTTTGTCTCCAGGACTACTTGGACCTTGCAGCCTCCACGCCATCGGATTCCCTGCTCTATGATGACGGAGTGGCTGAAGAAGAGACGCCATTGGTAGACTGTAATAATGCTCCCCTCCCTCGGTCCCTCCCCTCCACATGGATTGAAAACAAACTCTACGGTAGAATTTCACATGCATTTACTAGATTCTAAGCTCATTTTCAGACACACTGCTGCAGCTGATGACCTTGCTTACACAGAGCGCCTCCAAGATTCGGCGACAGAGGGTTCTCCCAAATCTACAAATACTCCTCCAAGTGCCCTGGATTCATTGAATTCAGGCATAATGCATGCATAGTGGAGCCCCGCCCCCTTCCTCATAGTGTATATTTAGAAAAAGAAAGCCTGGGTTATATTTATACGGTGTCATTAGAGTTCCCTGTGCACATTTCCCTATTGTTTCCTGACAGGTATCAAAAAACCTTAAACATCTTTTGCAAGCACTGTCACCTCTCTCTCTCTCTCTAAATATATTTATATGTGTGTGTATATAATGTATAATTGATAGAAAATCTTGTCAATTAACTGCAAACCTCTCAGTAAACGCATGGCCACAATATCCTCTTATGCCAAGGTCATAATTAATGGACATTTCCACTGGTAGGAATCTCTGTCCTAATAGGAGTGGGCGCATGTACACACAGACTGACACACACAAATACAGACACACACGCACACGCAAATATAGACACACACATAGGCAGAAGTCAGGAGTGTAATGGAATACGTCCCGCTTACCTGGATGACTGCAGCTCCAACAACACTCAACAACCTTGACACCATCTATAATAAAGAAACCTGCTTGATTGGCACCACATCCACAACATCTACTTCCTCCACCCTTGACGTTCACTAGCAGCAGCGTGTACTACCTACAAGATGCCCTGTAAAAATTCACCAAGGTTTATTAGACAGCACCTTCCATATCGACAGCTGCTTCCATCTAGAAGGACAAGGGCAGCAGATACATGGGAACACCACCATTTGCAAGGTCCCCTCCAAGCCACTCTCCATGCTGTCTTGGAAATATATCGCCATTCCTTCACTATCACTGGGTCAAATCCTCGAACTCACTCTCTGACAGCAGTTTAAAAAGGCAGCTCACCATCACCTTCTCCAGGATAACTAGGGATGGGTAATTAATGCTGGGTCCAGCCAATAATGTCCACATCCCAAAAATAAAAAAAAATGCATAAGCAATCTCTCTCTCTCTCCCCTCAACACACACACTCACAAAAACACACCCACTTACACACTCACACGTGCACAGACATATGGACACAAGTACACACACACTCTCTCACACGTGTATTGGTATATCTTTTAGATTCGTGGTTAATTGCACAGCCTCCATTTGTCCTTTCCTATTAGAGTGAGTGAATCTAATGTGTTAGACAAACAATTGGTACACGCTGTGCTCTATTTGACAAGAGCTTTAGCCCCATATTAAAACAAATGATAAATTTCACTCAGTGAGCTGGTAT
Organism: Chiloscyllium plagiosum; assembly: GCF_004010195.1. NCBI lineage: Eukaryota > Metazoa > Chordata > Chondrichthyes > Orectolobiformes > Hemiscylliidae > Chiloscyllium > Chiloscyllium plagiosum. Next base: position 22,518,816 of record NC_057747.1, on the reverse strand, counting down.
CTCAGTGTCACCACCAAAAACACTGCAATAAACCTTTCTCCTTTCCGTAACATAGCATCAGCCCCTCACCCAGACTGTTACCAGCCACTATCCTACACACTGTAATCAACCCCTCCCCTGCACTGATATCAGAATCTGTCTCTCAACCAATCTCAAAGCACTATTACAAATCGTCCAATTCGTAAGTCCAGAACTCTTAGTTAATGATAGTCTCTCACTCTACCTGCAATGTCTATCCCTAATATCAGACTCACAATTACATCCCTCACTCTCTCTTGCACACACTATATCTAATATCAGACTCACAGTTATATAATTCTCTCGCTCTTAAACACACTATTCTTGGTATCAGATTCGCAGTTATATGTCTTTCTATTACACACCACATCCTCAGCCTAAAGCTCTTAATTCATGTTTCCCTCCAAGAATATATTTAATTCATAAAATTTGTCAAAAAATGTTACAGAAACATTTCAACTTGTGAATTTGCAAAAACATTCAGCTTGTCCCAATGTTACAAGATCCACACAATATGTTTGTTATTAACCTACTGTTTATGAAATGCATTCCATGGCAGGTTTGCAGCTTGAGGATTAAAAGTAAATTAGAGGGAGTGCAAAAGATGTTAAGCATTTTCTCTGTACATCATGCTGCGCTCTGTTGTGCCTCAAAACACTTTCAATCCTTTTGTTTTACAACGCTGATTCTTTGTAAAGCACACAGCTGGGCATTAACAATTAATGTTACATTTCAGCATAGTTTTGCTCTTAGCAGCTTGTCATACTGGGGTTGAGTCATTGAAAGTTTGTAAAGCTGGAGAATTTGAGATGTTTGAATAAACCAGGCAGGCATTACGGTCTGAACATTTGTTGGTACATACAATATCCTTTCTCTGCTAGAATTAAGGCGAGATTTGGGAGCTTCATCCAGACGGGTGCAGTGATATTGCCATAATATGGATGGGAAGGGGTGGGATGTGATGGAGTGGGGAGGTGATCCAGAAACAATCTGAATTATGGCTTGAAATTGTTGGCTCCTCAGCAAACGGTCACTGGGATCGCACAGCACAATTCACTTTTCTACCCTGTCACGGTCCGTCCTTCTGTCAGTGACACCCCCTTGTCCCAAAATGGAGAATGCAAGATGGTTCATAAGTTCATCATATAAGCCTTTCAGGGAGATAGGGTCAATAGCACAAATCCCCATCCAAAATCAGACTGGACTCCAGTTGTGTAAGCAGAGGCAATGTATATAAGCATGTTAAAAATAAATCGACGCTGCAGCAGTTACTTTGATTTTCCTTTAATTTATAATTTATTGTAATTATTTTAATTTAAAATTTCTGCCCCCTTAGTGGTGGCGTTTGTGTAGATATACATGGATGCAATGAATCAGATGTGGTGTATTTTTTTTGGTGAGAGTAATTGTCAGCACCTGAATCTTATCTTTCGTTTTTCTTTTTTCTGTTGTGGTTCCCCTGCTTTGTGCAGAAAAAATTATCTGTTTTCGTTTTTAGGCATCTCGTATCCTTGCTGGTCCGAAGACTGCCCTGTCCCCATCACAAGATTCGATGGAACTAACTCAGTCTTTACAAGATATGCAAATGATAGTGTTTATGCAAACTGGATGATGCCACCTACAGCTGTAAAATTTATGGAGCGGTGCGATAGTTAATAGTTAAAAAAAACACACTGCCCATGGAGAGCCAACAAAGTTGCACACGAGTCTCATCCACACACAATACAAAACGCACGCACATTATTTCTTTGGCTCCACTCTATAACACTGGACAGGCCGAAACTGGGTGAATGTAGACTCTGAGGTTCTCATATGGTGCCAGAGAAATTGGGACAGAGTGACTGATCTCTTGAGTCCTCGCCTGTGGCGACTTTTCCTTCATAGCGGTCTCTCTTTCGCCTTCGAAACTCCTGGTGTTGAGGGCCAGTGTGCCCTGAAGCTGGGTGGAAGTGACTGGATCTCCTGCTTGGATGATCTCGGTCATTAACTTCCAAACCCCAAGAGTCAGAAATGCGAAGCATGCCAAAGTCGAATAGCTCGCATGCCGGAGGCGAAAGGGACGGCGACGCAGGGAAATGATTTGCAAGGCTTGAAACATTGCAGCAACTTCTGTGCCAACCCCTGATGTTCTGAGGCTGAACCAATTAGATTTTTAGAGTGACTTATTCCTGTGATTTTAAATAACCCAACCCTATCCATTACAAGCAACGGCCCAGTGATGGCCAATTGGTAATTTGCATTTGGTACAGCTGGATTCAGTGACACTGGCTCTGTCCCTCCAGAGCAATGTTTACTGTCTCTGTCTGTGCACCAGGTCTCCACCGAGTGACAGTCCCTGACGCAAATGGGGTTGGGTGGATATCTGAATGCAAGATGATGTTCAGGAGCATCAGAAGGAGGCCATTCAGCCCCTCACATCCTGGTTTAGTCGCCTCCCTCCATTCTTCCTTGCCTTGGGATGGTACAAATCCCTGAGTAAAAAATACATTGAGGGAGCAGTGTCAGAGCAAGGAAGAGGTCCTCCACCACCACCATCTCAGGGAATATAGCATCGGGCATTGGCCATTCAGCCCCATTCAAGCCTGTGCTACCATTTCACCCTCCATCCAGCAGCCTTGATTCTACAAGGGCCAGAGAAAGTGGTATAATGGTAATATCACTGCACCAGCAACCCCGAGGCCTTGGAAACATGGGTTCAAATACCACCACAGCAGCAACAGCTGGAATCTAAATGCACTGTTGAAAATCTGCAGTTGGAAGCTAGTCTCAGTTGTTGTGGCTAGAGCAACTACAAATGATGGTTCAAAAAAAAATCTTTCCTGCAAAGGCATTTTTTTTAAAGGCAAAAAAAAATCATGGGCTGTAGGAATTGTTGGTTGGGTCAGTATTTATTGAGGAGAAAGTGAGGACTGCAGATGCTGGAGATCAGAGTCAAAGAGTGTGGTGCTGGAAAAGCAGAGCAGGTCAGGCAGCATCCGAGGGGCAGGTGAATTGACATTTTGGGCGTAAACCCTTCATCGGGAATGTTTTATTGATCATCCCTAATTTCCCTTAAGAATGTTGTGCCTGCATTGATGCCTGTGTGCCTTGCTGCTTATAGTTTCATGAATGGAGAGTCTGCTCGTGAAAAGGGAAGGAAATCTGCCATCCTTCCCCGGTCTGACCTACATGTGACTCCACGCTCACAGCCTGATTGACTCTTAACTGCCCTCTGAAATGACCTGGAGAGCCAATTAGCTCAGGGCAATTAGGGATGGCCAAACAATGCCAGCCTCACTAATTTTCCCAGATTTCCCAAACAAACCTGTTGTCCCCGTGTCTGGGATCAGGCTGCAATGCAAGTGAAAGATGCCTGATTGGTCTTGACTCACCTGCTCGGGTTCCTCCTGGGGGAATCTGCACAGTGTGACTGCTTCATGGCCCACAGGTCCAGCTCCGCACTCTCACCCTCAAAAGCTGCAGAGATTGTGAAACAAATGGTGTTGGGTGTGTGTTCGGATGAAAAGTAATGCTCGAGGACAGAAGAGAAGCCGGTTACTAAGTACCTGGGCGATTTACATCATGGCTCATTCTGACTGTTTGAGCTTTGCTAGCGGTCTGATTGCACAATAAGAGGTGAAATAAGTGACTGGGGTGAATGCACTCACAATGTGAGTCATTATAGCACAGGAGGCTATTCAGTCCCTCAAGCCCAAGGGCAACACGGTGGCTCAATACCTGGTACTGGTGCCTCACAGTGTTAGAGATTTGGGCTCAATTCCACACTGTCTGTGTGGAGTTTGTACATTCTCCCGGTATCTGTGTTGGTTTCCTCTAGATGCTCTGGTTTCCTCCCACAATCCAAAGATATGCAGGTTAGGTGGATTGGCCATGCTGAATTGCCCACAGAATGCAGGTTAGGTGCATTAGCATTGGGAAATGCAGGGGTGGGATGCTGTTTGGAGAGACAGTGTGGACTCAGTGGGCTGAAAAGCCTACTTCCACACTGTCAGGATTCTATTCTATACTGAATTCATTAATGAAGCCACACAAGTGTACTGAGGGTTTGCACACCGTATAAAGAGAAGGATTAGACATGTGGCCTCAATGTGGCCAGGCTTCACTCCAACATTGATGCACATTCTCAAAGGCAATTAGGATTGGACAACAAATGCTGGTCCAGCCAGTGATGCCCACATCCCGTGAATGCTTTTTTTGTTAAAAAGTCTTTTGCAGGAAAGGCTGGGCAATTAGCATTGAGTTAATGTTGTAACATGTCCAGTTTCATTCCCCTTTGGGCATTGGGGTGCATAGGGAAGGATCATTTTCACTGTCCCTCCATGTTTACAGGTAGACACAGAAATAAACTGTGTGTTTGTGGACATCAAATTGGTTCAGCACAGGATGAGGGAGGGAATGCCAAAGTCCTATAACAATAATTGAATGTGAACTTTCAAGTTCAAGAGCAAACTGTCTATAAAGCTGCTTTGAAGAATTTTAATGTAGCTGGGGTTTGGGGGACAGGCAAAACTATAAAGTGTGCAAAGTTTAATTAAGTATCCAAGTGCTTTGACTGTCTATACCTAGCCTTCTCCAGTTAATCTGAACTGCCACGGGAGCAAATACGTTCGGGGCTCATTTCTCGTTTCCTATTGAAGGAACCAGGTGGAGGGTCTTCTATTGGATATAGTACGGCATTGCCATCTGCTGGCAAGAACAGGAACAACCTCCACAGCAATGGCTTTTGCTATTGCTGATTTAAAGAGTACAGAAATTACATAGGGCAATGTTTAGGGTATTGAAATCTGTGCATTTTCACAATGGTACCTGTTCTGGCGGGGGCGGGGGAGGGGGGGGAGGAGGGTTTATTGAAAGCGGCAACCCATTCAATATTAAGCAGTTTAACCCCTCAAATGTAACAAATGATCAATTTACATTGTACTCACTGTGGGGCTAAAATTGCTCAGTCTATTTCCAGCCTGTAAATCTTAACAGGGTGACAGGTTCTCTTCAAAAGATAATAACAAACCAGTGGGAAATTCTACTTTGTTTAAAATGAGGTGACTGAATCCAGAAAAATTCAAGATAAAAAACTTCTTTTGTCCCCATGTAGGGATGCAATCTCCAATGTCCTTGTTCAGTTTTAGGTGAAATCTTGCACAATCGCCTGTTACATGTAATAAGAGGGTAGATGAGTGATAAATCCAGAGGAAAAAACACAATGAAAAAAAGCCCTACTTGGAAATGAATGTGTTAGTTACACTGTTCTGGGGTATACAAAACAAATAGGACCATTTGCAAGTTTCCACTGATTTTTTTTTCTTTTAGTAAGACAGCACCCAACTTCAGCAGATCTTTTATATATATATATTTAACAATCAACAACGTATTTCCACTGAAGTCATTGAAAATGGATATTTGCATTAAAGAGAGATTGCCCCAGCACCACCAACCCACCCCGAGCCATGATTTCTTGCCAATGTTCCTCCCTCAACTGTTTCTGCCAAAGTTTAGACTTAACTCTTCTCTGACTCTGTAGCAGAGTCTGGGGAGTTTGCCAAGTGGGCCTCCCCGTTTTGTTTTGTTGTCACTGTCAGCTGTAAAATGCAGTCCGTGTCCATGTCTTGTTCCCGCTCCGGTCACAGCTCTTATCAGCAGCAAAGTTATTGTGTTGGCCTGATCCTGCCTCTGTGTCATGTGGCATTTTCTTTCGCACAGAATGACTTAGGAAGTATTTTTCTAAAATGTGAAAAAAATGTCTCGCAGATAATGCCATTGTATTCTGTCGATTAGAATTAATTTATTAATTTTGTCTATTTAAACTGAATATTTCAGTGTTTTGTGTTCAAGCATAATGCTATTTGTTTTGTGCCTCTGTCGTGTAGATCTAGTGGGCTCAATATTGATGAAATGTAATGCAATAAATGGCGGATGTAAATTTTTTTTGGATAAAAATAAAAAAGGTTACTCTCTCCAATACATGTCTCTTGATTCCATTTGTCTTAAAAATGCTTGTGAGTTGAGGTTTCATTTGCTCTGTGTCTAGGGCAGGCAACAAGATTCTTAACCGTGATGACCAAATAAGAAAAAGTACGGTGGCCCAGTGGTTAGCACTGCTGCCTCACAGCGCAAGAAACCTGGGTTTAATTCCCGCCTCAGGCAACTTTCTGTATGGAGTTTGCACATTCTCCCCGTGTCTGCGTGGGTTTCCTCCGGATGCTCTGGTTTCCTCCCACAGTCCAAAGATGTGCAGGTCAGGCGTACTGGCCATGCTAAATTGCCCGTAGTGTTAGGTGAAGGTGTAAATGTAGGGGAATGGGTCTGGGTGGGTGCGCTTTGGCGGGTCGGTGTGGACTTGTTGGGCCGAAGAGCCTGTTTCCACACTGTAAGTAATCTAATCTAGAAACCTTGCCCCTCTCTGAGGCAGAATCCACCAAGTGACAGGATAAAGGTTTGAGGTTGAGAAATAAGGAAACTGAAAATACACTGGGTGCTAAGTAAAGTCACCACAGTTCTGCTCTCTCATTCGAAACAGTCAGATGGCGAGTTTAACCTGAGGGTTACTACGTCAGGCACGGTATAAGATGAAGAAGCAGCACTCCGAAAGCTAGTTGGACTATAATGTGGTGTTGTGTGATTTTTAATTTTGTCAGTTGATTTAGGAATTGAACCTCACACTGTATTACAAACCAGCTATCCTGCCAACAGGGCTAACCAACTCTCCTTTTTATCCAGCTAGCAGCAATAAGAAGCAGCTTCTAGTAAAGTTTGTTAGTCTTTCTTGAGGAAGCAGATACAGTTACAACATTTAAAAGACACTTAGATAAGTATATGAATGGGAAAGGATATGGACCAAGCAGGCAGGTGAGACGTTTAGTTTGAGATTATTTTTGGCATGCGCTGAACAATGACTCATGGCAATTATTTCAGAACCATAAACTTAGTTTCACCTGAAAAGGTTTGCATGAGAAGGCTACAAATTCTTCGATGTGAGATGCAATTGTAAGAATATAACTGGCTATTGAGTTAATTACAAAAAATGGACTGAACAAAGAACAATTAAGCACAGGCCCTTCAAGCCCGCGCTGATACATTTTTGCCCTTCCATGCTAAAACTGCCTTCACTTACAGGATCAGTCTCCCTGCATTCCATTCCTTTCCCTTTATTCATCGGTATTTCTTGAATGCTGCTATTGTGTCTGCTTCTCCCACCTCTTCTGGCAGTGTGTTTCAGGCACTCACCATCCTTTGTGTGAAAACCTTGCCTCGCCATCTCTTTTAAACTACCCCCCTCCCACACCTTAAACCTGTGTCCCCCAGTAATTGATCCTTTCACCCTGGTTAGACTCCCTAGAGGAGTCTGTATCCGTGCTGTATGACTCTATGACTCTGAAGCAATATTGCAAAGGTGCATCTTTACATATTCATTTATGGACCGGTGCTGAAGTTAGCTTGGGAATTGCTCCTGTAAAGTGCATTGGACTGCTCTACTAGGTCTTGAGCAATCTAGGAACCGCAGGCTCGATGTTCTATTGTTAGTTTTGCTACTCTCTTAAAGCAGTCCTCCAATTTTCAAACAACCTTCAGCTGTGTTCTTTCAGCATCAAATGGAACACTGAGTTCAAAGCCAGTCCTAAAAGCTTGAGTAGATGGAATCCCTACACTGTGGAAGCAGGCCATTCAGCCCATTGAGTTCACATCAGCCCTCTGAACAGCATATCACCTAGACCCACCCCCCCATCCCATCCAACAGCATAGCACCTAGACCCCACCCCAGCTCCATCCTATCCCTAGACATTCCATGACTAATACCTTAACCTACACATCCCTTGACACAATGGACAATTTAGCAGGGCAAATCCACCTAACCTGCATATCTTTTATTCCTGGAGTGTTGAAGGCTGAGGGGTGACTTCATAGAGGCCTATGAAATCATGAGAGGCACAGACAAGGCGAATAGACCTTTTCCCCAATGTAGGGGAGTCCAAAACAAATGGGCATAGGTTAACCTGAGAGGGGAAACATTTCAACGGATCCTGAGGGTCAACGTTTTAATGCAGAGGCTGGTGTGTATGTGGAACGAGCTATCAGAGGAAATGGTAGAGGCAGGTACAGTTACAACATTTAAAAGACATTTAGACAGGCACATGAATAGGAAAGATTGTGGTGTATGGGCCAAATGCAGACATGGGACTAGTTCAGATGAGGAAACCTGGTTGGCATGAACGAGTTGAACCGATGGGTCTGTTTCCATGCTGTATGACTCTATGCCTCCACCGCATTCTACAGGAATGGGGAAAACTCTACACGGAGACAAACTCTACATGGACACCTCAAAAGACAGAATAGAAAAAGCCTTTTCACTAGGCCTTTTAATTCACTATAGAATTAATAGTCATCTGGATATGATTTAACTCAGGAGAGACTGCAGTGATTTGACATGAACCAGATGAATAGTAGTACCATAGATTGGCCACAGGATGGCAGACAGAGCATAACCCACTCAAAGTTAATACAAGATGCATCAGAGCTGAGCCCAACCAGTATCAGAAAGTCACGGTGGAGTGTTTAACCCTTCTCTATACCCCATGAGCTGCACCAACTACTCAAGTTCCTGCTTGATTAGCACTCCACATCCACCACCTTCAACATTCATTTTCTTTGTGATCGACGCACAGTAGCAATTGTACAACCCTTTTTTAAAAATTCACTCAAGGGCTTGTTGGCTGGACCAGCCTTTACTGTCCATTCCAAGATACCCTTGTGAAGGTGAACTTCCTTCTTGACCTGCTGTGATTGATCAACTATAGTTAGACACGATGCTGTAAGGGCAGGAATTTCAGGAATGTGACCAGTGACACTGAAGGAATGGTGATTTATTTCCAAGTCAGGAAGGTGAGTGACTTGGAGGGGAACTGCAGGTGGGGCTGTTCCTAGATGGTAATGATTGCTGGTTTGGAAGGTGCAGCAACTCACCTAGGCTTTTTTGACAAAATCTTTTGAATCTACACTCTACCATGGAGAAGGACCAGTGTGGCAGGAACATGGGAACATCTCCAACACGTTTCTTTTGAAGTTACACACCAGCCTGGCTTGGAAATATATCCCCGTTCCTTCACTGTTGCTGGATCACAATCCTGGAACTCTCTCCCTAACTGCATTGTGGGTGTCCTTACACCACATGGTCTGTAGTGATTCAAGTAGTTAGCTCACCACCACCTTCGCCAGAACAACGAAGAAGGGACAATCATTGCTGGCACAGCATCCTGAATAAAAGTAACTGCTGCAGCACGAACACTACCAATCGGCCTTGTTGTCTCGGGCAGTTTGGATAGAGGTGCCTCTCACCCGGTCTGTCCTGGTTGTGAGGGATTGAAGGTTAATCTGCAGGACACAGTCACAAGCAACACCCAGGAGGAAAACCAAAGAAGCATTAAATAAAATTTTGGAAAAGTTGAAATACTTTAAAAAGTCTTGCTCCCCTTATCTAAGATGTATTAGCATTGGAGGTAATCCAGAGAAGGTTCACTAGATTGACCCTGGGTATTGAGGGATTTTCTTTTTTTTTAATAGGTATTTTTATTGGAGGGATTTTCTAATGAGGAGAAGTTAAGTAGTTGGGCCTGTACTCATTGGAGTTTAGAGTCAAGAGTGTAGTGCTGGAAAAGCGCAGGTCAGGCAACATCCGCGGATCAGGAGAATTGATGTTTTGGGCAAAAGCCATGGTTATTTGTTTGAAACATATAAGATTCTCAGGGGGCTTGACAGGGTTACTTACAGAAAGATTGTTTCCTGTTGTGAGAGAGTTTAGGACCAGAGGGCATAATCTCAGAATAAGGAGTCACCCAACTAAGAAAGAGGCCAGGATGATTTTTTTTCTCTCAAAGAGTAGTGAATTTGTGGAATTCTTTACTGCAAACAGTTGTGGAGATTAGGTCATCAAGTATAGTCAAGCCTAAGGTAGACTGAACTTTAATCAACAAGGGAATTGAAGGTTATGGGAAAAGTGGCATTGAAAATTACCAAATCAGCCAAGATTACATTGAATGATGGAGGTGACTTGATGGGCTCATGCCTTATTCTCATTTTCATGTTTTAAATTCAGAACGTTTCATCATGTCTTCGTAAGAGTGAATGTAATGATCTCTTGAGACCATGTGAAAAAGCAGTAAAACCAGTCAGAACTGCAGCCCCATATTCAGGTATACGAGCCGAGTTCAGAGCAGCTGCCTCCTTTCCAGGTGGTGCTAGTTTTTCCTGAGAATCACCGTAACACTGTCAGGCCTTGAGTTCTTGGAATGTTTTGTCGGGTCATTCATTTGCTATTGCAAGAAACTAACCTCTCCCACCCTTTGATTTGTCCTCACTGGCCTGGGATTGCACAGTACCTGGATGAAGGCAAATTACACAAAAGGCATTTGCTGTTATCTTTGTTGCTGGCAATGAGCTGTCCCTTGAGCCCAAAGGCAATATCTGATACATGTGTGCTGCTGCGAAGGACTGGCCAGATGGTTTTGATATTTCAGAAACTCGGGCAAATTCTTCACTCTCACTGCTGGCACTCGAGTGATATAAAGGATTCATCGCTGGTTTGTTAGATTCACCAATGACTGATGTGCTCCGATTGAAGGATCTGACACCTCTCTCTCTGCTTCTAATCAGGTCTCCAGTAGCAGTTGAAGGATATATCTGCTTTCCCTGAAACTCACCAAGCCAACTCCCGCTACTAGATCCATGCTCTTTCCTCAGTAATTAAAGTCTCTTGTCTTCCACTGTCATTTTAAAGATTTGATTTGATCTGATTTTGATTTTACTGCCATGTGTACTCAAGTATAAAAGTACAAGAGTACAGTGAGAAATGTATAATGTCACCAACACAAGGTGCCATCTTAGGTAAAAATACTCAGGTACAGAATCATAACAAAGTTAAACATCGCAATAATTATGGTATAGCATAAATCATACTAAATAAGGTCAAAGGTTGCACAGTGCAGCCCTCCTTAGTTTGAGCTGCCACACCGGCTGAAAGACCACACCGCCAGACCACAATACCGCCATACTAGAGCCAGAGTCCACCATGCCAGTGGGAATTGGCCAAGCCAGAGTGAGAGTCTGCCATATTGGACTGAGAATCTGCCATGCTGGTCCAGAGTCTGTGATGTCAGTCCGAGAGTCTGTCACGCTGGGCCAAAAGTCCACCATGCCCTAGGAATCAGCCGTGCCGGGGATTGAGAGTTCCCCACACAGAGCCGAGAGACAGCCATGCGGACGAGAAAGCAACCCTCCGGGCTGAAACATCACCACACGGGACCGAGAGTCTGCCACACTGAGCCAAGTTAACATTACACCGGCCGAGAATCTGCCACACTGAGCCGAGTGTCTGCCATATGGACCAAGAGTTGGACATGCTGAGCCCAGACACCACCATGCCAGCCAAGAGTCCGCCACATTGGTTGAGAGTCTGCCACGCTGGTGAGAATCAGCCATCCCAGGGACTGAGAGTCCACCACAGCGAGATGAGAGACAGCACCGCCGGACTGGGATTTGCTGCCACACCAGGCAGAGAGTCCGCCACACCGGAATGAGACACCGTGACACTGCCATGTGTGGCCAAGAGACTGCCACACTGAGCCCAGAATCTGCCATGCCAGGGGCCAACAGACTGCCACGCCAGCCCAAGAGCCCATGATTCTGGTCTGAGAGTCTGCCTTGCTGAAGTGAAAAAGACTGCCACACTGGACTGAGAGACGGCCAGGCCGGCCTGAGAGACAGCCACACCGGCCAAATATCTGCTAATCTGGAGCGAGAGTTCACAACACCATGGGAATCAGCCATGCCAGTGCCTGAGAGACTGCCACAACGAGCCAAGAGACTGTCACACCAGCCGAGCGTTTGCCAAGCTGAGCCGAGAGACTGCCACACTGAGCTAAGAGGCTGCCACACTGGACTGAGAGTCCACCACACCAAGCTGAGACACCACTACACTGGCCAAGTGTCTGCTCCGCTGGACTAAAAGGTCACCATGCTGGCGGAGTTATGCCACGCCGAGCTGAGAGACCACACACCGAGAGTCGGCCACAGCAAGCCGAGACGCTGCCACACCGGTGAGAATCAGTCATCCCAGCAACTTTAAGTCTGCCACAGTGCAATGAGAGGCAGCCATGCCAGTCAGAGAATCTGCCACACTGGACTGCGAGTCAGCCAAGTTGAGCCGAGAAGCAGCCATGCTGACTTCAGAGTCCGCCATGCCATGTCGAAAGACTGCCATGTTGTGCCCACAGTCTGCCACACCAGGGGCTGATAGCCAAGCTGATGAGAATCAGTCACACAGGGTCTTGAGAGAATGCCATTGAGAGACTGTCACACTGAGCGGAGAGTCCAACAAGCCAGGCCCCGGGATGGCCATCTGGGCCGAGATTCTGTCACACCACAGAGAGAGTCTGCCATGACAAGCTATAAGTCTGCCACACTGGACTGAGAGACTGCTACTCCTGGCCGAGAACTGCCATACTGGAGAGAGAGACCGCCATGCTGGGCCGAGAGTTCACCACGTCGACCAAAGGTCTGCTACGCTGGGCTGACAGACTGCCATGCTGAGCCGAGAGACCACCATGCTGAGCCAAGAGTCTGGGAGGAGAGGAGGAGAGTCTGCATCACTGAACCAAATGTCCACCACGCTACCGATAATCAGCAACATAGGGGTCTGAGAGAACACCAAACTGGAGTCCATGCCAAGCTGCGAGTGCACCGTGCCGGGCCAAGAGACTGCAACACTGCAGCGGAAGTCCGCCACAGTGGTCACTGAATCAGTCACACGGGGAATTGAAAAGCTTCCACACTGAGCCGAGAAATGTCGCGCTGGGCTGTGAGATGGCTGTCCGGGTTGAACGTCTTCCACCCTGACCATACTGCGATACCGCCATACTAGACCAAGTGTCCACCAAGCCGGTGGGAATCAGCCAAGGCAGAGTGAGAGTCTGCCACACTGGACTGAGAATCCACCACGCTGGTCCAAAGTCTGCGATGTCAGTCCGAGAGTCTGCCACGCTGGGCCAAAAGTCCACCATGCCCTGCGAATCAGCCACGTCGGGGATTGAGAGTCCACCACACTGAGTCGAGAGACAGCCATGCTGGACGAAATACCAACCTTCCGGGCCGAGACACCACCACACAGGACTGAGAGTCTGCCACACAGAGCCGAGCCACCATCACGCTGGCTGAGAATCTGCCACACTGAGCTGAAAGTTTGCCACACTGGACCGAGAGTTGGCCACGTCGAGCCAAGACACCACCATGCCAGCCAAGAGTCCGCCACACTGGTTGAGAGTCTGCATCACTGGTGAGAATCAGCCATCCCAGGGACTGAGAGTCCACCACAGCGAGCTGAGAGACAGCCCCGTCGGACCGGGATTTTCTGCCACACCAGGCCGAGAGTCTGTCCCGCCAGAGTGAGACGCCGTGACACTGTCACGCGGGGCCAAGAGACTGCCACACTAAGCCCAGAATCTGCCATGCCAGGGGGCGAGAGACCGTCACTCCAGACCAACAGTCCACCCCTCCAGGCTGAATTTCCGTCAATCAGGACCAAGAGATCGCCACAACGGCCCAAGAGTCTGTGACCCAGGTCTAAGAGTCTGCCTTGCCGAGCTGTAAGACTGCTACGCTGGCTGAAATACCACCCCGCTCGGCTGCGATATCACCATGCTGGGTCGAGAGTCCATGACACCAGTGTAAGTCAGCCATGCCAGAGTGAACTGGACTGAGAATCTGTCCGGAGTCCACGATGTCACTCGAGAGTCTGTCACGCTGGGTCAAAAGTCCACCATGCCCCAAGGATTGAGAGCCCATCACACCAAGCAGAGAGACAGCCACGTCAGACAAGATACCACCCCGTTGGGCCAAGACACTGTCACACACGACCAACAGTCCACCACACCAAGCTAATATAGTCTGCCACATCATGCCAACAGTCCGCCACGCCGTGTCGAGACCCCAGCATTCCGGGCAGAGAGTACGACACTTTGGGCCCTGAGTCCGCCACTTCAGACTGACAGCCCATCACTCTGGGCCAAAGATCTGCCATGGTAGGCTGAGCAACTGCCCTCCTAGAGTGAGAGTCTGCCACATCAGGGTCAAGAGACTGCCACACCAGACCGAGAGACCACCATGCCGGGCCAAGAGACCGCCACACCAAGCCAAGAGACTGCCATGCCAGAATGACAGTCTGCAACACCGGGCTGAGAGATCTTCACGATGGAGCGGGAGTCTGTCATGTCAGGCCAACAATCCGCATGCTGGACTGTGTGCCCACCACACTGGAGTGAGAGTCCACTACGCTGAGCTGAGAGTCTGCCACGCTGGGCTGAGTGTCCATCACACAGCAGTCAAAATTCTGCCACGCTGGGCTGAGAGTTCACCACTCCAGGTTAATACTCTGCCACAATGATTGTCCGCCACGCCGGAATGAGTGTTCACTGTGCTGATGATAATCAGCCATACAGGGTCCTGAGAGAACGCCATGCTGGAGTGAGAGTACTGCCACACTGGGCCTACAATCCACCATGCAGGCGAGATTCTGCCATGCTGAAGAGAGAGTCTGCCTCTCCAGACCAACAGTACGCTATGGCGAGCCGAGACACTGCCATGCTGACGAGAATCAGCCACACCTAGGATTGAGAGACCTTCTCACCGAACTGAGAATCTGCCACACTGGCCTGAGAGTCTGCTATTCTGGACCGAGAGTCTGCCACGACAAACCAAGAGACTACCACATTGTCTGACAGTCTGCCACAATGAGCCAAGAGTCTAGTACACCGGGCCAAGAGGCCGCTACGCCAGTCTGAGAGTCTGCCATGCCGAGCTGACTGTCTGCCACATGGATCCGAGAGTCCGCCATTCCGGATTGAGAATCTCCACTTTGAATAGATAGTCCGCAGTGCCGGGGCTGTGAGGCCGCCACACGGGGCTGAGAGACCGTCCTGCTGGGCTGAGAGACCACCTTGCCGAGCCGAGAGACCGCCACGCTGGGCAAAGAGACAACCACGCTGGAGCAAGAGTCCACCACCCCTGGTCGCAAGATCACCATGCTGGGCCAAGAGTCTGACACTCAGGGCTGAACATCTTCTATTTCGGGCTGAGAGACTGCCCCCCAGGGGCTGAGAGTCCGCAACACTGCACCAAGAATCCACTAAGCCGGTGAAATTCAGCCACACCAGGGTTTGAGAGACCACCATGACAGATTGGGAGTCAACCACACCAGGCCAAGAACCCACCACTCCAGACTGAAACTCTGCCACAGTGAGAAGTGAATCTGCAGCACCAGGCTGAGAGACCGCCAATCAGGGGCGAGAGTCAGCCACGCTGGAGCAAGAATCTGCCATGCCAGGCCGAGTCCACCGTGGTGGGGAGAATCAGCCATACTGGGGATTGAGAGACTACCGCCCTTTTGTGAGAAGTCTGCCACGCTGGGCCAATAGACTGCTGTGCCTGGGTGTGCCTAAAGTCTGCCACGTCAACTGAAAGTCTGCCACACCAAACCGAGAGGCCACCATGCCAGGTTAAGAGTCCGCCACATCAGGCCAACAGACTATCAATCCGGACCGAAGGTTCACCACACCGAATCAAAAATCTGCCATGCTGGGTTGAGTGACTGCCACACCGGAACAACAGTCTGCCACTCTGGGCCGACAGTTTGCCATGCTGGCAGAAAGTCTGCCACACTGGGAATTGAGATACTGCCATGTTGGGCCAAGGGTCCACCACAACAGGCCAATCCAGCCACGCCGGACTGAGGCCCCGCCAGACTGAGGCCCCGTCATAGCGAGACAACAGACTTCCATTCCAGGCCAAGAATCTGCCATGCCGAGCAGAGAGTCCACCACGTCAGGCCTGAAGACCGTCAGCTACAGCAAGCCAAGACCCCACCAAAACCCTGGAGGCCGAGAGTCTGCCATGCCAACTGAGACATCGCCATGCTGGACCGAAAGACTGCCACGCTGAGCCAGGAGACCACCATGCCGGGCTGAGAGACCGCCGCACTGGGATGACAGACTGCCAATCTGGTGTGAGAGTCAGCCACACTGGAGAAGGGTATGCCATGTCAGGTCAAACATCCACCATGCTGGTGAGAATGAGCTACGCTGGGAATTGTGAGACTACCGCCCTTTGTTGAAAGTCCACCACGCTGGACCAATGGACCGCCACGCCAGGCTAGGGTTCACCACACCAGGGCAAGAGTGCGCCACATCACGCCGATAGATTGTCAATCCAGACCAAGATATTGTCAATCCGGACCGAGAGTCCATCACATTGGAACGATAATCTGCCACTCCAGGCCAAGAGTTTGCACTCCGGCCAAATGTCTGCCATGCCTGGGAATGAGACACTGCCATGTTGGTCCAAGGGTCTGCCACATTGGGCCAATAGATGGCTTCACTGGAGGCTGAGAGTCTGCCACAGTGAGCCGAACCACCATATCCCTGGCAGCCAATAATTTGCCACGCTAGCTGAGACACTGCCATGCTGGGCCAAGAGACTGCCATGCCGAGCTGAGAGATGCCATGCCAGACCAGGAGTCTGCCACGCTGGACCAAGAATCGAACATGCCGGCGAGCAATAGCCATGGTGGGATTTGAGAGTCTGCCACACCGAGCCAAGAGACTGCCACGTTGACCGAAAGTCAACCATACTGGGCCAAGAATTCACCACTCTGGACTGAAACTCTGCCACAGTGAGATGAGAGACCCACCACCCAGACCGAGTGTTCACCACACTGGCGATAATCAGCCATACAGGCGCCTGAGAGGTTGCCACACCAGAGTGTGAGTCCATCATATTGGACTGAGAGCCTGCCCTACTGGTCAGTGAGAGACTGCCACACCGCAGCGAGAGTCCACCATGCCGGTGAGAATTTGCCATGCCCGTGATTGATGATTACCACGCTGGAATGAAAGCCTGTCATGCCAAGAATATGACATTCCGGGCCGAGAGACTGCCACGCCAGTCAAGAGTCCATCACACCAGGCTGAGAGACTGCCATGCCCGAGTGAGAGTCTGCGGCTCCCAGTTGAGAGCTCGCTATGCCAGAGTGAGTGTCCATCAATCCAGGCTATGAGTCCACCATGCTGGCGAGAATCAGCCACGCCAATGAGTGAGAGACCACCATGTTGGATACAATTCGCTGTGCTGGAAGCCGAGAGTCCACAACGCCAGAGTGACGGTCTGCCACAGCGAGCCACAACACCACCATAATCAGGGGGTATGCCGATCTATTGCAAGGGGTCTGTGGAATGCAGGATAGGTTAAGAATAGTGGAATGCTCTTACACCAATTAGCAGAGGCTGAAAGGTCACTGTGGCAAGATGAGATAACACAGTAAAGTTAGCCTCACCTGCTAAGTATCATTTTGGCAGGATTGGGACCATAAATATTTGCGACATATTTTCAATAGTCTCAACCAGGCTGACTCTAAGTATCTAATCATGACATTAGGAAAATATTAAGTAGGGTCTGGAATGAAAGATCATTGTTGCAAAAGCTGACACTAAATACCTAACAGTGACATTAGAATAACATTAAGTAGAATGTAGGAAAAACTATAGGGGCACAACTAAAGAGATAATGGGAACTAATTTCTCTGGTTTATTGTGTAGCTAGAGTGAGGCACTTCTGATTAATATAGTTGGACATGCTGATAAGCTAACAGAAACATGATAAAAATAAACCCACGGACACTGAGGTTCGGGGGCATTCGAGAATCTGCTTTCTGAGTGTCATTGTTTTTTGCTTGCAAATAAAAGACCTACTTCTTGAAGAACTCTCTGCGTCTCCTGGTGATTCTCTACATTTTCTCCACAATGGCTGAGAGTCTGCCATGCCAACTGAGACACTGCTACGCTGGGCTAAGAAACTGCCACACTGAGCTGACAGACCGTCATGCCGAGCTGAAAGACCACCGCGTTAGCTGAAAGTCAACCTCGCTGCACCAACAGTCCACCATTCTGGACTAAAACTCTGCCACAGCAAGATGAGAGTCTGCCACACCAGTCTTTGAGAGACCACAGGAGTGGGCCGAGTGTCCACCAAGCTCCTGGCAATCAGCCAAGCAGGGATCTAAGAGAACGCCACGTTGAAGTGAGCGTCCGCCACACTAGACCAAGAGTCCATCATGCTGGCAAGAATCAGCCACACCAGATTAAGAGTCTGTCACACTGAGCCAAGGGTCTGCCAAGCCAGGCTGAAAGACAGCCACTCCGGACCAAGAGACCACCATGCTGGTGAGAATCATCCATGTTGATTGTCTGAGAGTCTGCCACATCACAGACTGCCATGTCAAGCCTAGAGACTGCCGCGCTGGATCGAGAATCTGCCAAAACGAGTGACTGCCATACCAAACTGAGGGTCGGCCACACCGGGCTAAGCATCTGCCATGCCAGGCTGAGTCCCCTGCCCAAGAGCAGGGTTGAGATACTGCCACACCGGGCCGAGAATCCGCTACACCAGAGTGAGAGTCCGGGCCAAGAGATCGCCATGTCAGGCTGACAGACTGCCAATCCGGACTGAGAGTCCGCCACACCGAGCCAAATGTCCACCATCTGTGCTGAGACCGCCAATCCGGGCCGTATGTACACCACGTGGCTAGAATCAGTCTTGCTGGGGATTGAGAGACCATCACATTGGGCCAAAGATCCACCATGCCGGAACAAGAGTCCACCAACCCAGACTGAGACTCTGCCACAGCAGGACAAGAGAGCGTCACTCTGAGCAGAGTCTGCCACACCGTGAAAAGAGTCCACCACCACTGATAGACCGCCACGCCGGAGTGGGATTCTGCATTGCCGGGGTCCAAGAGTTCACATTGCTGGTGAGAATCAGCCATACCAGGCCAATTATCTGCTACACGGACAAAGAGTCTCCCAGACCATGCCGAGAATCCATCATGCCGGGCCAAACATCTGCCACAGCGACACACCACCACACCATTGGGGACTGAGAGTCTGCCACGCCAGCTGAGACATGGCCACATTGGGCTGATAGACTGCCATGTTGGATTAAGAATCTGCCAAACGAAGTGATCGCCATGCCACACCGAGAGTCTGCCACGCCGAGCAAAGAGACCACCACACTGGGCAGAGAGTCTGCCATGCCAGGATAAGTGTTGTCACGCCAGACCAAGAGTCTGCCACAGCAAGCTGAGAGACTTCCAAGCTGGCAGAGAAACCACCCCACTGAGCCGAAAGTCTATACGCCAGGCCAAGAGACTGCCATGCCAAATTGAGAGACCACAACATCGTGAGCCGAGACACCACCACGCCAGCCGAGAATTTGCCACACCAGGCCAAGAGTCTGCCATGGAGAAAGTGAGGGCTGCAGATGCTGGAGATCAGAGCTGAAAATGTGTTGCTGGAAAAGCGCAGCAGGTCAGGCAGCATCCAAGGAACAGGAGAATCGACGTTTCGGGCATAAGCCCTTCTTCAGGAATGGCTTATAAGCCCTGAAGAAGGGCTTATGCCCGAAACGTCAATTCTCCTGTTCCTTGGATGCTGCCTGACCTGCTGCGCTTTTCCAGCAACACATTTTTAGCAAGAGTCTGCCATGCCAGACTAAGAGTCTGCCATGCCAGTCCGAGAGACCGCCATGCTGCGAGGTGAGGGTCTGCCACGCTGGTCCAAGAGACTGCCATGGCAGGCTGAAAGACCCTGTTAACACCACCATAATGAGTGCGGCAAAAAAAATATTCTCCCATATCTTTAAGAGTGTAGAAGTCAGAATATTTAGCTTGGGACCTGAAGGAAATTTACAAGCAGCGTGGGAGAAGTAAAATACTGAGCCTGTAAACCTGCCTTCCTCAGAAATCTGTGGAGGCACAATCAATGTGTATTTTTAAGGCAGTGGGAAATAGATTCTTGATACATGTAGGTGTCCTAGGGGTTCACAGGCAGACAGCAAAGTGGACTTGAGGCTACAATCAGATCCACTATTTTTTTGTTTTTTTTTAAGTTTTATTTACCAGTACAAATTACAAACAAACAGTTAATAAGAACAGCCGTATACAAGAAACAAAAATTTGCAGAGGAAAATGGTGTAATGCTAATATCATTGGATGGGCAATCCAGAGCCAAGGTTAATGTTCTGGGACATGAGTTCAAATCCCATCATGACAGCTGCTATTGTCATGAATGATAACTATATAACAATTGCTGACTGTTGGACGAACACATCGGATTTGCTAATGCCCTTTATCAAAAGAAATCTGCCATCTTTATCCGGTCTGGCCTACGTATGACCCCAGACCCACAGCAACATAATTGATTCTCAACTGCTCTCTGTTTATGGCCTAGCAAGGCACTCAGTTCAAGGGTAATTAGGGATGGGCATCAAATGCTGGTCTTGGCAGTAATGCCCACATCCGTTGAAACAATCAAGAACACCATCAACAAAAATAACTGAGTTATCTAACTCCCGTTTATATGATGGTGCTGAGGTAGAATAGCTGCACATTTGCTTACATAATGACAGTGACTGTATGCACTTAGTCCTGTTGTACAATGTTAATTATACCAACATAGTATTTTTTAATTATTTCCAGTTGCAATGTTTATTTCTGTGATTGAATGCTGCAGCCTTCCCCCATTTTTTTAATTATAAAATGTCTGCCAAGGGTGCAGTGAGATTCGAAAAGCTATTTGAGGTTATGGAATGTTTCTTGGCACAAGGGACCGTGCAGCTTTAAGAACAGGTCCAACAACACAGGAAGTGCTTGTAGCAGTCAGCGCTGCACTAACAGGCTGACAGCACACTTTTCCTGTTGGTATAACTGCAAGCAAACTACAATCGTGGCTCACTCTTTGTGCCTGCTTGTGCCCAGGTACTGGCTCTCTTACTTTCCACCTTATGTCTGAATTTCGTGGATATCCCAGGAGTGCAGTTGTCTGACTGTGGTTCAAAACTCTGTGGCTGGTTATTACTCAAAACTTATTTGACTTAGTTCAACAACCAAGGAGTCAAGTGAAAACAGCATTGGAGGTAATGGCTGTGTTAAAATTTGAGCTAGGTATTTATGAAAACTGTGCATAACTGTTAGCATTATTAACAATGGATGAAAGGTGGTCAGTGGCAAATAATCCTAAAATGATGCTTTGGGTGAAAGGGCAAATGCTGGGCATTAAAGACATTTGTTTTTATACAGCACATATCACGATATCCCAAAACATTTCCTAGTCAATGCAGCTCTACGGTCAATATCACAGCCAACTTATGCACAGCTAGCTTCTGCAAACAGCAATAATGACTAGATGATCATTTTGCTTTAGTGATTTTCCTCAGGGGATTGGCTTGGATACTGGTGATAACTGCCCTTCCCTTTTTCAAAATAGTTGTCGTGGTATCTTGTTGTCCATCTGAGAGGATAGACAGACCCTTGGTATGTTTCATCTGACAGTGTGGCGCTTGCTTGGGTATTACATTGAAGAGTCAGCCCAGAGTTCATGATCAAATTTCCATCATGGGATAATGAGTCTATCACCTTGAGATTGAAAATGGTACCTCTGAGAGACAATCAGTCTGCTGCTTGTTACAAAGATCCCATAGCATTATTTGAAGAAGTGATGCAGGTTCTCCCCAGAACCATGGGTGATAGATATTGCTGAATTAACATCACTAAAGAGATTATCTGGTTATTTACCTTTTTTCTGTTTATGGCAACTTACTGTGTACAAACTGCCTGTCATGTTTCCTGTATTATAAAAGTCACTGCATTTCAAAAACAATTCATTGACTGTAACGCACTTTGCGACAGATTCTTACGCAAGTGGAAGGAGGGAGACAGCAGGAAGAACAGAAGGAAAGATCTGAGATAGAGATCAAATGATAAACAATTTCATGCATCAAGAAGCAGAGAGTGATATGGGTGTGAGACAGAAACAAATCTGAATGGATTGAGAGTCACTATTCCTATTCAGAGTAGACTCTCACAAATTTTGGGATGTTTTAGTATTTAGGAACAGCAATTGCA
The DNA here is from genome assembly GCF_004010195.1 of Chiloscyllium plagiosum. Classification (NCBI taxonomy): domain Eukaryota; kingdom Metazoa; phylum Chordata; class Chondrichthyes; order Orectolobiformes; family Hemiscylliidae; genus Chiloscyllium; species Chiloscyllium plagiosum. Next base: position 22,496,807 of record NC_057747.1, on the reverse strand, counting down.
AATCTTTCTGTAATTTGGCTCAAAACTATTGTTTTACTGTAATTGGCCAGTTATGTCTTGTAGTGGCTTGCCTCTGTTAGAATTTCCTCTACCAAACTGGTTTATCCATTTACAATGTGTGATTTGTTCTGAAAGTGTCAGGCATGGCTGATATTCTGAAATGACATGGATAGATATTTAAAAGTGTAAATTTATAAAGGTATGTAACGTAACTGTGCAAATTTGGCTTGATATATATAGCAAAAACAGTTCAATTACTTTCAATACTGTACAGTGCATGGCATTCTGCAGTCCTTCCCTACATTTACAATCACAATGCATGACATACAGTCTCAGGAGTTTTACAAATGTTCCAACTCATTACTACACTATGGCAATAGTGTATTAGACAATGGCCCTTCCCCACTGAGACTCTGCAGAGGCTAGCACAAGTTATAGTCTGCTTCTCTAGCAAATAGTCCCGGACCCCAGAATGTGCCAGTCAATACAGGCGATAGTCAACAGTTCTTTGCATGGAAGATCAGCAAATTTCAGACAGGCCAAAGAATACCTACAGTTGAGTGGATGGTGCTCGGCAGCAACTGACGTTTGTCTTGCTGTATGCCCCTGGAAACAGCACAGAGACTTACTGCTCAGGATGAGCCTCAACAAAAGCCATTGCATGTGTCCCAGATTGCAAAAGTTCATTCCACGAGGATAAAGCAGCCAGCAATTATTGGTACCACATCCACAAATATTCACGCACTCCTCTACTAATGTTTAGTAGCAGCAGTGTGTGTACATCCTATAAAATGCACCACAGAAATTCACCAAGGCTCCTTAGATATCATACTCAAAGCCAATGCCCATTACCATCTAGAAGGAAAAACACAGCATTTATATGGGAATGCCAACATTAGTGAAGCCCAGTCCCTTGAATGAATAACGAAAAAGATGAGAGCATTACAGCAGCATTATATGAGATTCCAGGTGAGGATGAAAGATATGACACGATTATGTCTTGGTGGTTTTGTAAGTTCTGACAATGAAATATTCTGTCAAATGACCATGATATTTTGCTCAGACAACTATTCAACAGGTTCCACCATCTCACTGGGAAAAAAGGCATGGTAACATTTGATGTTGATGTACCAAGGGTATAGAGACTTCTTGTTGCAGCTTTACATAAGTTTGGACATTAGGATGTCTCCTGGGTTAATTTGTACCCTCTTCATCCAGAGGTTTATACACGGTGTCCCATTTTAGATCTCTGGGCAAAATGGAATAAGACTGCCCCAACACAGAGTAGGGTCAAGAGTGTGGTGCTGGTCAGGCAGCCTCCGAGAGCAGAAGAATCGACGTTTCGGGAAAAAGCCGTTCATCAGGAATGAGATTTGTGTGCCAAGGGGGTGGAGACATAAATGGGGGGGGTTGGAGTTGGGG
>NC_057747.1:22460954-22494940 GCF_004010195.1 Chiloscyllium plagiosum | reverse complement strand
TTGGGGGGAAGGAAGCTGAGAGTGCGACAGGTAGATGAAGTTGGGAGTAATGGTGATAGGTCAGAGAGGAAGGTGGAGCAGATAGGTGGGAAGGAAGATGGACAGGTAGGACAGGTGATGAGGGTGGTGTCAAGTTGGAAGGTTGGATCTGGCATAAGGTGGGGGGGAGGGGAAATGAGAAAACTGGTGAAATCCACACTGATACCGTGTAGTTGGCGGGTCCCAAGGCAGAAGATGAGGCATTCTTCCTCCAGGTGTTGGGTGGTTAAGATGTAGCAATGGAGGAGGCCCAGGACCTGCACGTCCTTGGTGAAGTTGGAGGGGGAGTTGAAGTGTTCGGCCATGGGGCGTTGGAGTTGGTTGGCGCGGGTGTCCCAGAGATGTTCTCTGAAGTGTTATGCAGAGTAGGGCATGGATCAAGTCAGCACCATGTACAGCAACAGAAGGAGCACCCTGCATCTGATCACCAGGTTCTCTCACCCAATGGAGAGGGAACATTGCTCCCACATCCCAGTTTCTGAGGCAAGATCAGGCCCCTACAAACTGTAATATTTTTCTTTATTCTTTCCTGAAATTTGGGTGTCACTGGCAAGGCCAGCATTTGTTGCCTATGTCTAATTATCCTTGAACCGAGTGGCTTGCTCAGCCGTTTCTTAGGATAGTTAAGAGTAAACCATTTTATTGTGGATCTGGAGTCACACGTAGGCTGGACCAATTAAGAACAGCAGAATTTATTTGATCTGATTTATTGTCGTCACATGTACCTAAGTGCAGTGAAAAGTTTTGTTTTGCAGATCATAACAAACAAGGACAAACAGATCATAGGGTGCTTAGACCGAGTGAGGCATACAAGGTTATGGCTGCACGGGAGGTGCACAAAGCAAAATTAACATCAGCAGATCAACCTTATTTGAAGTTAGGGATGACAATTCAACAGACTAGCTTCAAGAGGATACCAGTGAACCAGATGAATTTTTATGATAATCAGTCATATTTCCACAGGATCATTTCAGTTGCCGTGGTGACATTAGAATGCATGTCATCAAAGCATTCATCTGGATCTCTGGATTACTAGTCCAATGAAATTACTACCACATCACCATCTTCCTTTTATCTGACCACACGGACTGCTCAAGAGCAAGTCCTGTTACCACTTTTGCAAAGGAAACAAATGTTTGTCTGTGACACTCACATTCCAAAATGGACCATTAGACATATGAGCAGAGTTAGGCCATTTGGCCCATCAAGTCTGTTCTGGCATTTAATCATGCTGATATTCTCCTGCCTTCTCCCTGTAACCTTTGATCCCCTTACTGATCAAGAGACTATCTTTTTCTGTTTTAAATTCAATCAATGACTTGGCCTCCACAGCCTTCTGAGGCAACAAATTCTACTGATTGGCCACCTTCTGGCTGCAGAAATTCCTCCTTATCTTAGTTTCAAAGTATCATCCCTTCACTCTGAGGTTATGCCCTTGGATCCTTGTCTCTCCTACTAGTGGAAACATCTCTACATCCACTCTATTCAGGCCTTTCAATATTTTGTAAATTGCAATGAGATCACCCCCTCATCTTTCTAATCTTCATTAAATAGACACCCAGAGTCCTCGACCGCTCCTCGTATGACAAGCTCTTCATCCCCAGGACCATTCTTGTAAGTCTCCTGTGGATCACTCCAAGGTCAGCACATCCTTCCTTAGATACAGACCCAAAACTGCTCACCATGTTCCAATTACAATCTGACCAGAGCCTTATACAATCTCAGCAGTACATTCCTCCTCTTGTATTCTAGCCCTCTCAAAATGAATGCTAACATTATAGTTGCCTTCCTAACTGCCAACTGAACCTGCATGTTAACCTGAACCAAATCCTGAACTGGGACTCCCAAATCCCTTTGTGTTTCAGATTTACGAAGCCTTTCCCCGTTTAGATAATAGTCTATGCTTCTAACCTTCCTACCAAGTGCATAACCTCACACGTTCTCAATTTATTCCATCTGCCACCTCTTGGGTGACTCTCCCAGCCTGTCCAAATCCTTCTGCAGCCTCCCACCTCCTCAACCCTGCTTGTCCCTCCACCTATCTTTGTGTCATCTGCCCTCAACAATGCCCTCGGTTCTTCATCTAGATTATGAATGCATAACGTGAATAATTGTGGTCCCATCGCTGGCCCCTGTGGAAAACAACTAATCGCTGGCTGCCATTCTAAAAAAAAGCTCCCTTTTTTCTCACTATCTGCCTATCAGCTAATCCTCTATCCAAGCCAGTACATTGCCCCTAACACAATGGGCTCTTATCTTATTTAGCAGCCATCTGTGTGTCACCTTGTCAAAGAATTCCAAGAATGAATATAAAATAAAAATGGACCCTTCTTAGTGACCATTCACTTTTCTGAAGCCTTTTTGGACAATTCTCAGTGTAAAAGGTGCTGAAAGCCTGATAGTTTTCCACGTGGCTGGATGCAAATATTTATAAGTGTCTTTGAAGTACCAGGATCCAGTTGATATTTAATGAAGAAACCACTGGATTGGGCCAATGTTGCATGAGAAAATCTTTCCCATTATGTCATGCCAGATTCTGAAGCAGTCTTCATGAGAAATTGGCTCCCTTGAGTAAAACTGCCACCTATTGCCAAGTCTAAAACTAGACCAACAGTGGGGCTAGTGATAGTAGCTAGGGCGGGGAGGGGGGGGGGGGAGGCTAAGAAAATAGCTGAGGAAATATTTTTTGAAAATATTATTATGACAATAGTGTTATTTGGTTCTATATTGAGTTGGTATGGAGAGCCATTTCCTTCTTTTCTGTATTGCTGCTACCTGTTTGCTTGAGACAAAGCAAAGTCTGCACATGCTGGAATCCAAAATAGACAACTGTTTTCAGTGTTGTAGCTGCATCGACATTTTTGGCTTGATCCATGTGATCTCGCAGTGATTATTTTTAAGGAAGTGATTTCGTGTGAACAGTTCAAGCTCAACATTACTTCTTTTTTAAAGGAACTGCAACATATTAAACTCTAAATGGAGCATATAAAAAGTTCAGAAAACAACAGGACACATTCAGCTGTGGTCAGTAGTGACAAGAATTTTCCAAATGTGTCCAAAGGTGGGAACTTCATCCATCTCTTTCTCTATTCTTTCCATACGATATGGCAAAGGCAGCATATCCCTAATTGCCCTTGAACTGAGAGGCTTGCTAGAGCCATTGCAGAGGGGAGTTAGGAGTCAACCACACTGCTATGGGTCTGGAAGCACACGTAGACCAGATTGGGCAAAGATGGCAGATTTACCATCTTGAAGGACATCAGTGAACCATGTGGGTTTTCATCACAATTGATGATAACCTCATAGTCACCATTACTGAGAGTACCTTTCAGTTCAGAACTTATTAACTGAATTTAAATTTCACTGCGATGGGATTGGAACCATGGCTTAGGGGCATGTGCCTGGGCTTCTGGAGGACTAGTTCATTGACATAACAACGACATGGACTGTCTCTTCTGATCATGACCATAACCTCCAGTTATGATGATGGAACTGCAACGTGTAACTTAAAATGGCATCTGGCAACTCTTTAAAAGGAAACGCCATGGGGAAATGGGGCTAATCGGCACATTTTTCAAGTATTGTAAAGTTTATCTGTAGAAATCTACTGACTGTAAACTATGCCAAATTAATAGAAACAAGTTGCATCTTTCCAAAATTGACATTTGCTCAAGTGCTGTCAAGGGGCAGGGGGCAAAAGTGGGCACAGGACACCGAATGTGTAGAATCATAGACACCCTACAGTGTGCAAGCAGGCCATTCAGCCCATCGAGTCCACACTGTTCCTCCAAAGAGATCCTATTCAGACTCCCCCCTTTCCCCCGCCAATTGTATTCCTGTAATCCTGCATTTCTCATGGCCAATCCAACTAACATAGGATATCAGAGAACCTGGAGGAAACCCATGCAGAAATAAGGAGAATGTGCAAAATCCACACTGTCAGTTGCCAGAGGCTGGAATTGAACCCAGGTTCATGGCATTGTGAGGCAGCTGTACTGACTATTGAGCCACCATGGCACCTGTACTGAGTTGGATCATACTGAATGGTGGAGCAAGTGGCCTATTCCTGCTTCCAGGTTCAATGTTTTATATTATTTTATTAAACAAATTACAAAAACAGTTTACAACAAACAGTTACATTTACAGCTGCATACAAGAGACAGCAATTTTACAAGGGAGAGGAGCAGCAAAGCCAGGTCCCAAACCCTACCGTTCAAACAGTTTACAGGGACATGAGGACAAACCTCAAATCCCAGTTTAGGTTCAATGTTTTAATGATTAGTCTCCTCTTGTGATAGGCAATCTGTGATTCAAAGTCGCTATGGAAACCACGGTAAACAGTCCTATTTATTTGGCACTGCTCTGGTAGTAGAACACCTGGGCACTTCACGTAAGACAAGGATGGGAAGCAGATGGAAAATAACATGGGTTCTGGGCAATCTAAAAACACTGGGAATGATCTTGACTATGTATGTAGAAATAGAATGTGTGATATGTTCACAAGGATGATCCCTGGCCCAAAGGCATTGTCTAATGAGCACAGGCTAAACAGGTTGGGACTTTACTCACTTCAGAAGAATGAGAGGTGATCTCATTGAAACATACAGGATTCTTAAATGCTGAGAGGATGGTAAATGCTGAGAGGTTGTTTCCCTTCATGAGAGAGTCTAGTACTAGATGGCAGAGGCTCAGAATAAATGGACATCAATTCAAGGCCGAGATGAGGAGGAATTTCTTCTCTCTGAGGGTTGAGTGTCTTTGGAACTTCTTGCCACAGAGAGCTGTGGGGTGGAGTTCTTGTTTATATTTAAGATTGAGATAAGTAGATTTTTGATCAGGAGGGGAATCAAGAAGTACATGGAAATATAGGAAAGTGGATATGCGGAATGCCAGATCAGCCATGATCCTATTGAATGATGGAGCAGACACGATGGGCCGAACCGCCACTCCTGTTCCTATTTCTATGGTCTTATGGTACACTGAGATGGAGCTTGTTTTACAGCTCGTCTGACATGAAATCAATGGAAATAGCTCGGTTAACAAGGCTGTGGTGACAATCTGGAATGCACTCCCATAAAAGAAATTTGAGTGGTTGATGGTGTCACAAAGTGCTCCAGTGCCAGTGAATGACCTTGATAATTGTGGGGGCATTTCAGAAACACAGTCAACGTACCTCTTGATTCAGTTAATGATGTTGTGCATTGCTCAAAACCAGCTTTGTAAAATTAATCTTCAGAAATCCAGAGTTCTGTAAGTTATGCCAAATGATTAGAAAGAAATTGCATCTTTTAAAACTGATATTTTTTCAAGGGCTGTCATATTCATGTCTCATGCTCTTGTGCTTGAATTGATATCAAGGACCTTCAGCACACGCGCCCAGTCAAGTCTTATTCAAGTTCTCCCCTGTCATCCTTGTATTGTAACATTGACCAGCTCCAAAGTACAAACATGTCAATACTGATAAATGAAGTACTTAAGTACAAGGTCTAAACAGATTACATTGTGACAAAATTCCAGTCATTGGTGGCAATGGGCACTGTGCCGATTGTTAAAAGTTAGTTCTCAGACCGGAACATAATTCTGTTGTCCCCCAAGTCTGAACATTTTCAAAACATTCACTGAGGCATTCATGTTCATTTTCTGTCATAATATCTTGCATATTGCACAGTAAAATCAAATTAGTTTGCCATTTTGACAGGATTGTCCTCTAATATGTGTAAAATAATTTGGCTACAGCCTGTTAAAATAGCAGGCAGAAGAACACTATCTTGATGCATCAGTGAATCACAAAATTCAAATAGAAGGTACCAATTAAGAGGAGAAAACAGGCACCACAATGCAGAAGGTGAATATCCTGTACAGTCTATAAACTACCAGAAGTGCTAGTGTGGAAGCCCCTGTTTTGATTATTATAAAATATCAAACATGCTTTGGCAATGGTAGGTTACCATTAGAGAACATGTGAGGGATTGCATTATTAGAAGTGCTGACTTTGAAATGTGGTAATAAATTGAAGAACAAGATAGTTATCCACAATGTTTGTTGTTCCACATTTAACCACCAAAGAGGCGGTACAGACACACAATGGACCAAAGTTCCTCCTACACTGTAACAATTCTGAAACAAAACAGAAATTGCTGGAGAAACACAGCGTGTCTGACATCATCTGTGGAGAGAGAGAAAAAGTGTGTATAAGGTGAGGATGTTTAAGGTATTATTCAGCTTGCATTTAGAATATTGTGAGCAGTTTTGGGCCCTGTGTCTAAGGATGTGCTGACCTTGGAGAGGGTTCAGAGGAGGTTTACAAGAATGACTCTGGGTATGAAGAGTTTGTCATATGAGGAATGGTTGAGTTCTCTGGGTCTGTACTCGACAAGGGGCATCTGATTGAAACTTTCAGAATACTGAGAGGCTTGGATAGAGTGGACATGGAGAAGATGTTTCCACTAGTTGGAGAGATTAGGACCCAAGGGCACAGCTTCAGAGTGAAGGGATGACCCTTAAGAACTAGGATAAGGAAACTAGGATTTCCTCAGACAGAACTCATTGCGCAGAAGGCTGTGGAGGCCAAGCCATTGAATGTATTTAAGACAGAGATCGATAGATTTTTGATTGATAAGGGGATGCAAGATTACATAGACTAGAGTTAAGAAACATATCAACCATAATAGAATGTCAGAGCAGACTCGATAGGCCGAATTCTGCTCCGATGTCTTACAGTCTTAAAACGTTTCAGGTCCAGTGACCCTTCTGCAGAACAATTCTGTATCCTGGCCAAATATGTACACCTCAATCAACATTCCCAAACAAAAGGCCAATATCACTCTGCTGTCTGTAGGGGGGTTGCTGTGGACAAATTAGCTGCTACATTTACTACAACACTCTTTAAATATACTACATTGTTTGTAATACCCTTCGGAACTTCCCTGAGCTGTGGAAGGCTGTGTAGAAATCCAATTTATTTTCCCCCAGCTGGATTTTTGTCCAACATCCGCAACGTCCCCCTCTCGGCTGCACACACTCTCAAACTGGAGTCCCGGTTGCTAAGTGACACCACGTGTCCCGCGTTAAACCTCCCCCCAGCTCACTCCCCCCCGCTCTGTTCGGTTTCGTGCTGCTGTGGCAGCTGTTCCCGCCCCCTCTTGTCCGTGCCATCCCATTCCAGTCCCGCCCGGCATTTTCCCCAGAGACCAGAGTGGCCGGTGAGTGGACTTTTGGGAATAATGCTGATGTTGGTTGTCGGATCACCAATCTGATTTCCACAGGCCCTCAAGGAGTCTGGGTTGCTGTGGCAACGTGCACTTTATTCCCCCACATCCATGTCAGAGCCAAGGCGAGAGATTCCAGTTACTTTCCATCACATGGATCCTCTCCAGTTCCTTCAGCCTGACTTTGGCTTGTGTTGGAAGGATTTGCAGGTTGATGCTCAGCCAATTTAGACTCATTGCTGCCCACCTTCCTTGACCATTGAGTCCTGGAAAGGGAGTCGAACTGTGGCTGAGGTGGATTAGTGACCAGCCTGCTTACTCTAGCCATGGTGGAGATCTTGTCAGGCTTCCTTCAGGCAGAGAACTGAGGAAAAAGGCATTGTAGCTGTCAGTCCTTGATCCATTCATTACTGGGTAACAGATTGTCAGATGGACAGAGCTACATTTTTAAGTGATTGAGATCCCATGGACACGTTATAGAGTCGTACGGCACCGAAACAGGCCTTTCGGTCCAACTTGTCCATGCTTGTCCAAACTTGATCAGCCAAGCATCTTAAATACACTGGAACCCATTCAGAGCACTCATTGCCTGGCTCATGGTTATGCTAGGATATTGGGACATGGATTTTAGAGGCAACACATGTTTGAAAGAGAAAGAGCAGAAAGGCTGAGGCATGATTGAAGTTATGGAGGTGTGTACCTTGGTGTTGGCTTGTGGCTAAAGGCTCAGATCAAGGGTGTCACATTTGCAAACGTGGTTAAGAGAGTGAAATTTCTTTCTCTGGCAAGAGTCTATAAACTAAAATTAAGTCACAGGGATGGGATAAGTTGTTGCTAACAAGCACTTCTTTACACAAAGGAACTCTCTTCCCTCAAATAACTATTGAAGCTAGGTCAAGTGCAAACTTCAGAATTGGCCTTAATGGATTTATTTTGGTAAAGGGACCATAGTTAAGGGTTATGGAATAAAGGCAGATCATTGTGTCTGCAGATCTTCAGCTCTGATCCAAGTTACAGTGGAATAGACCAGAGGAGCTGAAAGGCTGAGTCCTGTTTGTATGTCCAGTGGTCTTCATATTTACCCTGGTATATGTTTTAAGTCTTTACTTCTGAGTATCTCATTGTATTTTAATAGGTTGCTTAATATGAAATTGAACAAGTGGAACATTATGGCACACATGCCTCTTTTACTCCATTAAGCAGCCAACAGAGTTACAGTATTTGTTCGCTCAATGAATGTCGTTTTGCTAATGACTTTAAGAACCACAGCTAAACTGCTTTCACTCCACTGTGATTTATGTGCAGAATCTCTGTGCTGAGGATTATTGCTGTAACGAGGTCAGGCTGAGTGTGTTATACTGTAGCTACCTGTTTGAGAGCAGAGTTGTTGTTGGTGGAAATTGATTTGTTTTTCACTGCTAGGGTATATTGAAACTTAGCTGTGTGAGTTTGCATCCCCTTGTGCTTTTGAAAAAATAATCTGTTTTTTAATGTTAAATTTCAGATGTTTTCAGTGCCAGGATCTCTGTTGCTATCAATCAAGATGATCAATTATCATTACTTTTGAAGTACAGAAACATATAATGTTTTAGTGATAATAACATTCAACCACAAGCTGTATGAAGCAACCACATGCTGTTTACAAGAATATTCTGATTCTAGAGCAATGTTGAAGTGTACCTGATGCTTATGCAATCCACGGACTGAGTTGTAGTTCAAAAAACTTAGGCTGCACCAGCCTTGAAAGAAGTGGACAGAGATACAGTAGGAAAGCTTAACACTGAGCATTAGTTCAAGTTAAATCACAATTTCAAGACAAAAGAGTATAGTTGCAAGTTAGTGAAAGCAAAGCTGAGCATGGATGACAGATTGATGATGAGGGTCATAGTTTTTATATATATACAAATGAACAAGCCTTAATGTAGATCCTTTAACGTAGATCCTTTAGGAAAACATCCTAAGGTGCTTCTTTTTTTTAGAGTTTTTACAGTTTTTTAGAGTCTAATGATAACAAGGAGATAGTGCAACAGAGTGGTGGCTCATTGGTTAGCACTGCTGCCTCACAGGGCCAAGACTCAGCTATCTGTCTTTGTGGAGTTTACACATGTGGGTTTCCTTTGGGTGCCCCAGTTTCCTCCCTCAGTCCAAAGATGTGTAGGTTAGGTGAATTAGTTATGGAAAATGCAGGGTTACAGAGATAGGATAGAAGGTTGGAATGGTCTTCGGAAGGTCAGTGTGGATGTGATGGACCAAATGGCCTGCTTCCACACCATAGAGATTCTATAATTATATAATCAGCCATGATCTAATTGAATGGTGATTCACACTTGACAGGCTGAATGGTCTGTTTCTTGTTGCCATGTTCCAATCAAGCAAGAATGACAGCAGAGACAATGAAGGAGATTTTGGGATGGGATGATTGTAATCTTTGTCATGGAGATGGATTTTGAGAAGGAGTTTGGAGTTAGTGAAATTTACTGTGGGATTTCTAGAGTCTGCTCCCCAGACTATAAAAGGCCAGCATCTTGCCACTTCAAAGACAAAGTCTGAAAATTGTATAAACGAATCTGGAACCTGGAGTGTGCAAACATGCACAGGGGATGTTTACTGAGTTGGCAGGTTCAATTTATTAGCTAACCCAGTGTGTTTGCTTTTCAGTACAATGTTGTTCAAAGGCATAGGAAAGGAAAATTTGATGGAACCTTTTCATTTGGAGTAAAAATAACTGTGGTAGTCAACAGAGCTGATTGCTTCTTTCAAGGGTGTTGGGAACAAATTACACAGACTTTAAAACTGTGAAATTAAAATTGCTAAAATTTTGTGTTCTTCAGACCCTGCAAGAACAGCTGTTAAATTATTTGCTGATGTTTGTCAGAATGACTCTCTAGTCTAATCATATACTCTGAGACTAGAGAACAGCCTCTTGCAAGGCTGTGGAGTACTGTGTGTTTCACTGGGCAGGATGGAGATATGCGGGGAGGTTTGGATTGATGTCCCTTGTCTTACACTATTCCAATATAGTTTGTAATTAGCTTCAATTTAATTTTTTAGATTAGATCAGATTAGTTACAGTGTGGAAACAGGCCCTTAGGCCTAACAAGTCCACACTGACCCGCCGAAACGCAACCCACCCAGACCCATTCCCCTAAATTTACCCCTTCACCTTGCACTATGGGCAATTTAGTGTGGCCAATTCACCTAACCTGCACATTTTTGGACTGTGGGAGGAAACCCATGCAGACACGGGGAGAATGTGCAAACTCCACATAGTCAGTCGCCTGAGGCGGGAACTGAGCCCGGGTCTCTGGCGCTGTGAGGCAGCAGTGCTAACCACTGTGCCGTTTTTGTGTTGGGCTCCCATTCTCTGTATGATGCAGTTAACCATCTGGGTTTTGCCACTGGGAGACTACTTACACATCGTACAGCCTTGTCATTTTGAGTCAGAGTCATACAGCTCAGAAACAGACCCTTCGGTCCAACTCATCCATGCTGACTAAGTTTCCTAAACTAAACAAGCCCCATTTTGGGCCATATCCCTCAAACCTTTCCTATTCAAAACTTTTAATTTTGTAAGTGTACCTGAATTGACTACTTCCTTTGGCAGTTCATTCCACATATAATCCACCTGCAGTGTGAAAAAGTTGCCCCTGGGTTCCTTTTAAATCTTTCTCCTATCACCTTAAAAATACTCCCCCTAGTTTTGAATTCCCCCATCCGAAGGAAAAAGACATTTGCTATCAACTTTATCTATGCCCCTCATGATTTTATAAACCTCTATAACATCATCCCTCAACTTCCTATGCTCTAGTGGAAAAAGTCCCAACCTATTCAGCCTCATCTTTATAACTCAAGCCCTCTAGACCTGGCAACATCGTGAAAATCTTTTCTGAATTCTCTCCAATTTAATAATATCTTTTCTATATCAGGGCAACCAGAACCGTACATAGTACTCCAAAAGTGGTCTCACCAACCTCAACATGACATCCCAACTCCTATACTCCATGGTCTGAGCAAATAAGGCAAGTGTGTTAAATATCTTCTTAACTATCCTGTCTACCTAAAATATCTTCTTAACTATCCTGTCTACCTGTGACATAGTATTCAAAGAACTATGTAGCTGAATTTCTAGGTCTGTCTGTTTGACAACACTACCGAGGGCCCTTCCATTAACTGTATAGGTCCTACCCCTTATTTGTTTTATCAAAATGCAGTACCTCTCATTTATCCAAATGGTCGGGTAATCAAGATCTCTTTGTAATCGTAGCTAACCTTCTTCACTGTCGACTATAACACCAATTTTGGTGTCATCTGCAGTCTGACTAATTGTGCCTCCTAAACTCGCATCCAAATTGTTTGTATAAATGATGAACAACAGTGGACCCAGCAGAACACAATTCCTGCAGAACACACTGGTCACAGGTCTCCAGTGTGAAAAACAATCCTTCACCACCACCCTTTGTATTCTACCATCAAGCCAGTTTTATATCCAATTGGCAAACTCTACCTGAGTCTCATGGGATCTAACTTTACTAATATGTATGAGAAAGTCAATGGATGAGCTGCCGAGAAGCCCCAGTCCTTGTTTGGTGAAGTCTAAAGTAGAATGCCACTCCCTGCAGCTTGGGTACAAGAGAATTAAAGCAGAAAACAAAAGTAATTTGATTCTGCAGTGAGGACAGACAGAGATAGAAGACGAGTCCATCTGCCATATAATAAGGATTTCAGTTGGTGAAAGCTGATGAGCCTACAGATTGTAAACAAGCCTTTCCACCCCTCTGGTTTATGCTCCTAAACAGTGCCTTTTTCACCCAGCCCCCTGTTTTCTAAACTTTTCTTTCTTGTGCAAATCTAGCTTCCCCTTAAACGCCACTCCACTATTGATCTCAGCCATTCCACATACAGACCATTTTTGGGTCAAGAAGATGCTCTAAGTATTAGACTCCATGAGTGCTGAACTGCTTGAAAGAAGAAAGGCTGGTCCAATAGATGATATTGTATTATCTTTCGATGATGAGATTTGCTTTAAAGCATATGGACTGTTAAAAGTGTGGATAGTGTAGGAGAAAGGTAACTGAGCCAAGGAGAGGTGAGTTCAGCGCAGCGTAAGGAAGGAGTGACCATAGGATCATAAGAAATAGGAGCAGGAGTAGGCTGTTCAGCCCCTCGAGCCTGCTTCACCATTCCGTAGGATCAGGGCTGATCTAATATTCCTCATGTCCACTTTTCTCCCTTTTCCCCGTAATCCATAACCCTTTCCCTACTGATCAAGAATCTACTATCTCAGCCTTAAATATACTCAGGGCTCTGTCTCCACAACTGTCTGTGACAAGGAGTTGCAAAGATTCCCACAACCCTCTGAGAAAAGAAACCCCATCTCATCTCAGTCTTAAATCGCCACCCCTTTATTCTGAGACCATGCCTTCTGGTCTTGACTCTCCCATAAGGGGAAACATCCTCTCAGCATTTACCCTGTCAAGCCCATGAAGGATCCTTTATGACTGCATCAGGGTGAGATGGGTGAGCTCCCTCGAGCGTGGCTTCCCAAAATAAGGGTCAGGACTACAATTGCGTTGCAAGGTGAAACTTTGGGTTCATGAGCTATGAGGCAGCAGTTCTGACTGAGTTATCGTAGGTGCTCCAACAGACAGGCCCCTGATCTCGCAAGCCACCTTCAGCCCCCACAGGCATCACCCACTTCCATTCTCTTAAATGTCTCGTCCTGCCCCCACCGCTCCCATTCTCAAGTCTCACCAAGGGGTGTGATAATTTTCAAGCCACTGTATTGGGTCACAGTGGGAAAATATTTGGGAAGCAATGCCTGAGTGCAAGCTGAAGTATTGGTCTCTGTAATGAATTGTGTAGAAAAGATTTCCCAACTTCAGAGCCAAAAAAATGAGCTGTAATTCTCTGAACTTGAGCGCATGCTGTCAGTCACAAATGAGTGAAATATATGTTTCCTATTAGTGAACTCTCTGCTTTCTCTCTCTCTCTCTCTCTCTCTCTCTCTGACAGGATCCTGTTATTAAAATGTTTGGCTTCGCTAAGGTGAATGATATGGAAAAGCTTTTGCATTTTTTTGGCTGGAGTCCTGTAGAAATATCAAATGGCAAGGCTGAAAGTGAGACGAGGTATCCTAGGATTCTGCAATGCTGATGTAATCACTATGATGTAGGAGGCTGTCTCTACATCTGCCCCAGACTCTGTGCTTTGGGCTTGATCCACAAAGTTGATTTTTTTCACTTTGGAAAAGCAGTCTTAGTAACGATCAGAACAGGTCACTGAATTGTTATGATATGGAACGAGGCCATTTGGCCCATCATATCTGGGACTAGCTGCAGTGATTCGTGGAAAGAAAAACCTGAGGTGAGAATCTGTTTTCTACAATTGCTAATTTGAACATGAAAGTGTCTTTTGAGGTGCTGTAGTTTTGATTTTGTAAGTCAGTGGTGTGCAGTCTTTTTAGTTGTGGTGCCCCATTCAAACCTTTGAAGTTTTCAAAGATGTACAAAGGAAATATGCTTGTCCCACCGTAGAAACGATTAGCGTGTGCAAACCAAAATTACTGAACAATAACAGAAATCTAATTGAGGGGTTCCCAGTGTCCTCCACTCAGCTTGCTCCCTTTCAAGGGTCTAGACATAATTTAAAATAAGGAACACAATTATTCGCACTGTCACTGCACTGTTTGCATCATTTTGGAGAGTTTTTTAAAAAAGCTATGAGTGACTTATTGGAAAATAGTTGTTACTGAATATGTTCTTTCCCAGGTGTGAAGTGGAATAACACATGGCTGCTATTTGGATGCCAGCTGAGTTCCTTCACTGCTGACTTCCAAGAACTTACTGGGAAATTGAAATAGCCATGCAGAGGCTGTTATCCCATCACCAAGTCACCCTTTATTTACATGTACATAGTGTACTGGCTGAGGCTAGCCATTTCGGAGTCAGTCCCTGAAAGACAAGGGACTCTGAATCCCCTGTTTATGCCTGTCAGTCAGGGCTGCCTGATTGTCCAAGGTCAACAATCCCAATCAAGGGCTCATAGTCAATAAGATCCCCCTGGTTTCAGTCACTACAGAAATGATGTTTAGATGGTGAGACAGGGCAGGGAAAGTCTCAGTCATTGTCTCTGATTCTTAGACAGTGTTTGGTTCCCTGCAGTGATAGGTTTCAAAGCTCACCACACTGACCCGCTCTGGATCACTATCTTGGCTAACTTCCAGACATCTGACCTCACACAGCTCCTGGGACATCTTCCTGGAGCTCACTTCGCAAACATTAGTTACTTCAAGGGAAGAGCTGCTCTTGCTGAAAAATAAACTTATTTAGGCACAGCAACATTAATATATGTTAGCAAATACAAAATGGAAAGAACACCGACATTTTGAGAACACTGTGCTTGGGCCCTGAGATTTACCCAGCCTCAGAGATTACCTTTCTGAAATACTTTTGTTTTTAGTTAACCTATTTTTCTAACCAAAATGTTTGGAGATGTTATTACACATCTCTGGAGCAGGTAGACTTGAACCAGGTCTCTCGGTCCAGGGGTAAGGACAGTACCACTGTACCACAAGAGGGGCCTTGTTCTGAGGATACTGGCCACCTAAGTAAACAAGCAGCAGGTGCTTTGAGCAGAGAGCATAAGACCTAATGAATCTGACTCATTAATTCCCAAATCAGGAAAGTAGAGGATGAAATGATTTTACTTGGTACAGCATCTTTGCTTTTGTCTCATCTTTTGCAAATAAATACGTATTTCAATCACATCCATTGCAACTTTGGGGTGCACCAACATGTTTTACAGCCTGTGAAGTGTCTCTGAAGTGCTGCAGTTGAATGTAGGAAATGGAGCAGTCAAATTTTCCCACAGCAAACTCACAAAAACAGCAGTGTGATAATAACAATTACTTGTGATCTGTTTTTGTTGTGTAACGCAAGGTTAAATATTGACCAGGACATTAAGGAGAACTCCTGAAACATATTCTCCGAGAAGTAGTCCAAAGAGTTCTTTTACATCTACTTTCCTGATGAAGGGCTTTTGCCTGAAACGTTGATTTTCCTGCTCCTCGGATGCTGCCTGACCACCTGTGCTTTTCCAGCACCACTCTAATCTAGACTTAGAGCACATGGGCCTTGCTTTGACATCTCAACTGAAAAGTAGCTACTCCAGTACAGCAGCATACCTTCAGAACTGCACTGGAGTGTTAGCCTTGAATTTTATGCTGAATCTGCTGGGAAGAAAGACGCCCCAACCCATGTCCTCAACTAGACCAACATCCCCAGCATCAAGGCATGGACCATCCTTAATCGACTACAAGAGGCTGAGCATGTCGCCCGCATGACTAACGCGAGACTCCCCAAGCAGGTGCTCTCCTACCAGCTCCGAAATGGCAGGCGAACCACTGGTGGACAGAGGAAGCGCTTCAGGAATACCCTCAAGGCCTCACTGGGGAAGTGCAGCATTCCCACAGACACCTGGGAATCACTGGCCCAAGACTGTCCAAAGTGGAGGAGGATCTGGGAAGGCGTCAAGCACTTCAAGGTTTGGGAAAAAAGCAGAAGCCAGAGGAAAACAACGTAAGGGGCGTGCTGTCACACTAATGCCCCATCCACCCCTTCCTGTGACCACCACTTGCCCCAAGTATAACAGAGGCCTGCGGAAGCCACATTGGTCTGTACAGCCACCTACGGACTCGCTCTGAGGGTGGGAGAGAGTCATCCTCATCTGTGAGGAACCGCCAATGAATGAGCTCAAGTTTTAAGGGGCACTGGTGTGTTTTGAAGATAAATACAGAGGTTGAGGTCAGTTAGCTTAATCTCCCGCAGCAGCCTCTGACGGCTTTCCTCTTCACTGTCTAATCACTGGAGTTTTTGCCTCCACTCCCCATGCTTGCCCTTGTTATTGCTGTTGTGGGTAGGTCGAGAACTAAGACTGCTGTTTTAAAATTCGGGGTCGGAAGAAGGTGGAGACGGGGTTATAGAGTTTTTTTTTTAAGGCAAGGGATAGATCTGTGTTAGGCAGGAGAATCAAGGATTGTCAGATCTGGATTGGAATATGGAATTCAAAACAAACCAATCAGATGTGATCTTATTGAACGGTGGAGCAGGCTCAAGTGGCTAGACAGTCTGCTTCTCCTGTTTCATATGTTCATATGTCTGACAACCATTCTCCGTCGTTACTGCTTTGATAGCAGGTCTAAATGTGCCTCTTTGCTCTGTATTCATGGTTTGATTTCTATTAACCTCAATATCAAGGCCCCCTCTCTTTTTAAACTTGAAGTATTCAAGTGCTTTCGGTTTTGCTTCATAGTTCAGCCATGGCACAAGGGATCTGGGTGCAGTTTCTCAGCCACTCTGAACGTCTGTTGGCACACAATATTTTCTTTCCTCTTTTCACAGTAGTGGTTCCATTTTTCATCCTGCTGATCTCCATACTGTAGGATATGATGAATTGGGAGGGAAACACTATTTCGGCTACAGCATAGGTGGATACAATTTTGCACGGAGCAGCACTGGCACGTCTGAATCAGTTTGGGAGACTGACCAAGGCTAGGGATGGATATTGGCCCATTCACAGTTCTAGTGTTTTCAAAGATTTGCCTTCCATATGGGCACCAGTCCCCAGTAGAATCAATATGTGAAGTTGTTGTGTATTTGGATCAGTAAACCAGGCATGAATGTGTTCATTCATCAACCTGGCACTTTGTTGCCCAGTTCTGTTGCCAAAACCCAAGGTCCAGACAAGTGGTTCCATTTACAGGAAAAAAAAGGAAAGAGGATACTTTGTGAATCCCAGTTCTTCACCGAGGTTTAAATTTTAAAAAAACTTTCAGTTGTTCAGCATTAAAGATTCTGTGTGCTATTGAAAGAAGTGTGGAGAATTCTCTTACATCTTTGGTCAGAATTCTGTCTTTAACCAACACAAAAGAAGTAGATTGCCAGATTCATTCTCTCCAAGATGTTTATGGGATCTTGTAATGCATAAAATGTCTATCATGGTCCTGTCCTGGTGCTTTTTAAAGCTCTCTGTCTGACCAAACTCTCAAACACCTGTCTTAATGTGTCCTTATCTGGCTGGATGTCAAATTCTTTGTGTTTTGGAACATTTTGCTACATTAGAGGTAGCACTTAACTAAGTTTTTTTCATTCAGTCACGGGATGCAGACATTACTAGCTGGGTCAGTATTTATTACACATTATTAGTTGCCCTTGAGAAAGTGACGGCGAGCTGCCTTCTTGAGAGCTTCAGTCCTTTTGTTGTTGTATGTTGTTCACTGCAAATGTCAGTGCACTTTGAAGTGATTCCTTTGTGTGCAGAGTACTTTGAGAGGTCCCCAAGCGAGTGGAATAGTGATAAGCATCTGTATAAATGCAAATTTTTTCCCAAGCTACAACTTGGATTTTATTTTGAAGTGGTGGAACTATCCCTAAATGTCTTATACATAGTGCTCTTTAAACTCAAAACTCGCAGGGCTCCATTTGCATTTGAGGTATGAGAAAATGATGGTTTGAGTGCATTGACTGAATTAGAGAGTGGAGGTGGAGATCTTGGGGGCTTGAATCCACAAACTTCACAAAGATGAGTGGAAGGACATTGAAATTGGATGAATTTTGACGGCATTATAGCCAGCTGAGAGTTTTTAGTTTTGGGATTCACTTGAGAGAGTTCTACAGTCACAAAAACTCCTGCTGTCAGGGAACCAACTCAATATTGGCTGTGTTTCTTTCCAAATAATCTTTCTGTCAACTTACTTTGAGGGAGGGCTGTTTGTGACACAGAGGAAATTAATGTCATTACCTAAATCCAGTACAGTATTTAGTATAAACTTGATATTATCTTGAATGGTGAGAATTTGGAACTTACTATCACAGTGAGTGAAATAACTGTCAGATGATTGCAGAGGAAGTTGGACAAACCCTTGCAGGAGATAAAGAATAGAAAGTTGTATTAAAGTGGTATGTGAAGAGTGGTAGGAGGAGGTTGGAGTGGAACATTAATACTGATGCAGTGTAGCTGGAACTGATATGCCGTGAAAATATAATAGAAGTAAAAGAATGTATTTGAAGACCTTCACTTTTCTAATTTGTACAACCTACCTCACTGACTAGGCTTTGGCCTAATACCTCCTATGTGGCTTAATGGCAAATACACTTTTGTAAGGCACTTTGGAGCTTTTCAATATATGAAGGCACTATATAAATGCAAGTTTTTGACTCCCTGCTGTCTACTTTAGTAGCATCTGTGGACCGGTTTCATGCAAGATATTGGATGGCGAGCAGTTTCAAAGACAAAGATCAAATGTTTATTTTCTCTTGCTGAGATAATTCAAGAAGAAATTGGGAAAAAGAAAATGAGAGGGACCTGGAACTTCGAGATAAAAGGAAGATCAGATTCTCTTAAGCTGATTTCTGCTTTCTCAGGAGTTGGGTTGCCATGAAAGCAGCAGTCATCATAATTTCCTTTTATCCTCCTTCCCCCCCCCCCCCTCCACCCAAAAACATTTGAGTGAACAAACAAAAAGCAAAACCTCTGTGGTTTTACAGACGTTACTGCAGGTTCCACCTCGGGGTAAAATTCACAGCGAGTAAAGCAATGATGGTCTGTGCCAGAATGGGTTAGAGTAATGACAAACACATGGGCTGCTCCACTTTGAACGAGACGTTTGTAGCTGAACTGATGTGGCTTGCTTTCTTTCCTTCTAGATGACTTAGTGTGACTGCACTGCACAAGTTTGTAGTGTTGAGACTGTGCTCACTAGCACAGACCTAAAGCATGCGGGCAGACATAGCTGTTTGGGTAAGCTTCTTGCTTAAAGTTCTTTTTGAAGAAACAAAGTAACATCTGTGTTGTTCATTTCAGCCAAAATGATGAAAGTGCCTTTGTTACGATAAATGTTTCTTGTTAAACCCAGATTGAGACCGCTGCATTATTTCTTGTAGCATTAGTTATGACCTCTCGGCAGGACTGTGGAAAAGGTGGAAGCCAGATGTAATGATTAAAGGGATAAGATGAATAAAACAATGTGTGGGTTGAAATAATTAAATGATTATCTTAGGTGAACCACACATGATTATAGGAATGAGATGAATGAAACAATGTGTGGGTTGAAATAATTAAATGATTATCTTGGGTGAATCACACATACCATATCCCAATTGTTCACTCCTACTGATTTGTTTAGTATTAATAAACCTTTGTTGTCAAATTTAAGTTTTGGATATATCAATAATTGTTAATGTTTTGCCAGTATAGAGAGAGTTCCCGTCTATCACTACCCAAGGTACGTTGTTTGAAAAGTAGTATGTGGGTGAGATCTTGGGCACATATGGGACAAGAGCCAACTTTCTCATTCTTGGATATTCTGCTCTTGTGACATTAACAAACTGCACTCGGTAATTTGTATCTTAGAACTGTGATACTCACAAAGGATACACATTATAGTTAGTTGCTTTCATAATGCTTTCCTTATAGGGGTCTCAGAGGCCTGCCACTCATGAGATGATGAAGTCCACAATTCCAGCTTCTTCAAAGTTTGTATGTAGCCCCTGCCCACTCCTCTTCAAATGTAAATTAACTGTGACTATGACAGTAAAACATTGCACACAATGCATTGAAAGGGGTGGACTCATTCATACGAGACAGCAAGTAAAGGAAATGCTGCATGAGTACAAAGGGAGACTCAAGCATCAATCTTTCTCACAGTAATTAAGTATCATATTCTAATAACTGACTTCTGTCCCAAGTCTGCCAAAACTCCAACATTATTCACATTTTTAAATTCATTTATTATCTGAGGTAAGACACTCAGTCTATGGCTCCTGTCTGTTAATGACACTAAGTGGGATAGTTATCGCTGGCTGAGTTAGATTGTGCCAGTGTTGAGTTTCATTTCAGACCATTTCCATTGCTCTGCTGTTTAATTACAATCATAGCTCTTTTCCTTTTACTAATGCTTTTTTTAACATGAGTTGATGCCAATTTAGTCTGTTGATTATTGATTGTATGTTGCAAATTCTATCCCCACAGCCCGCTGATATATCTGCATTCTTCCAATTCTAGTTGCATTATGATTTTGTTTGCTCCACATGGTGGTCATACCTACAGCTGCCTGGTTCTAACTTCTGGCATTCTCTTCCGACCTCTCTATCCTCCTTTAAGACATTATTTTAAACCTTTCTCTTTGAGCATGCCACTTTGCTGAGTAGTTATATCACATCATATCTATCAGCTATGATCACGTTAAATGTTGGAGCGAGCTTGTAGGGCTGAATTTCCTGTTTCCACTCCTAATTCTTATGTTTTCATGTCCCTATCTTTACGTGGCTCGATGCCAAATATTGTTGAAGTGCCTTCAGATGTTTTACTATGTTAACGGTGCTATATGAATGCAAGTTGTTATGCTTAGTTTGTGGTTTCAGGTCTTTAACTAATGGTCCCAGTCTGGAGCACAGCAACCTTCTGATTCTAATTCACTTAACGTTGTAATTACTGTATCCAATCCAGGAAATGTCTGTTGGCCACCAAATAATTTGCTTCCTATTTTAAAATTTAAAATAATTGTTTCACTACGTTTTGCAAATTATTGAAGTTGCCCATCTCTTGTATAAACAGTTGTTGAATTCTCCAATTTAGTTCTATATCGATCGCCTTGTTATTTAAAAATGTAGTGTGGACTTCTTTCTGCTGAACCTATGAGTTCTTACATAAGACCACAAAACCTTAAACGCAGGAGGTTGCCATTCAGTCATTAGAGCAAGGAAGACTAATCCCATTGCCCTGTTTTCCCTGGAGAGCAGTCTTCTTCTAAATATCCAACCTCTTCATAAAGAGTGTTCATATTCACAAAGTAATGAATTATTACAATTGAAGGTCCCTACTTGAAGGGAATCATTTGCACAGGGAGGGAGAGGAAAGATATATGGAACTAATTGCCTAAGATTTGTCAGAGGGCTAGGAGAAAATGAGGACTGCAGATGCTGGAAATCAGAGTTGAAAAGTGTGGCGCTGGAAAAGCACAGCAGGTCAGGCAGCATCTGAGGAGCAGGAGAATAGACATTTCGGGCAAAGGTCCCCACCAACATTCCTGATGAGGGGCTTATGCTCGAAACATCAATCTTCTTGTTCCTCAGATGCTGCCTGACCTGCTGTGCTTTTCCAGCGCCACACTTTTCGACTAAGGTTTGTCAGAGACTTAACATAGGCATTTCCGGCCAAATTGCCTCCTGTGCTGTGTCAAACCTCAATGAGTAGTACGCTGGAAATCAAGCCTGCTATTCCTGAAGTCATCAGAAAAGTTATAGATTTTATAAAAGTGTGCAAAATTCCCCCACTTCACCTGTCTTTTTATATCCAGGTTGACAGAAAAAATGTATCAGCTTTCTGTCAAGAATTCATATTTATTACAAATAAGTAGATTATAGCTACAGATAAACTATTTTGAACTGTCCACATATAACTCCACTGGTTAAAAGTCTAGCCCTGTATAAAACTGCATTTACATTACATATGAGAAGACCCAGACAGACATAAAAATCATTGACGTTTTCAGAGAAGGGAAGAAGTGGGGTGACAGTTTATTGGTCCACTGGGTTCAATGAGATGCTCCTTTTGGCTTGCCAAGATAAACCACTCTTCAGCATGCCTTCTCTAAGTACTTCCATTTGCTTGCATGAGGCATAAAGCATCTAGTTCACAACTTATAAAGTCTCTGTCTTATTGATTAAAAGTCACAGTTTACAGCAACTTGGGAAGGAAAATAAACTGACGTTCATCAGGCTTTATGTGGATTTTACTTAAGATAAAATGTAGCACCGATCTTTCTGGTGATCTGAAGGTTTCTGCCCTTAACTGTTCACACCTACAAGCTGTTCACCTACCAGAGTCAATCATATAGTTGTCGACAGGCAGAAGACCTTTGTCATCAACAACTGGGTCACCATTCCACACACCAATCAGCTGCTTGTTGCAGTAGAATCTCCCGGTGAACCCACCTCCTTGCACACCTGCAGTAACCTCTCCCAATTGCTAGAACAAACAGCAACATAAACAATGCTTACAATGTGTGAGAACCTGCTTTTAAAATATGCAGTGATCCCTTCCACAGTCCTTGGTTCTTAAGATAGTCATTTTCTCGTTTCAGTCCACGTTCCAAAATACAGAAGAATAAAAAGATACAATCTTTGCAGCTGTATTATATGTCATTCCCATCGATTGCACTGCTCTTACAGTTAACATTGTCTTCAGAAAAACATTGACATGTAGATGTGGAAGAATTGTTGAGAGGTGAATGGGCTAGGAGAGGGTATAAACAAATATATTTAGGATCTACTCATTGCATTTTTGTATTGTTTGAATAGGCATTGCTTCTTTTGCATATATTGACCTCCAGATGTGTGTCTTATGTTGACATTATTTTAGTTCAGCTTCAGGAAACAAACTCTCAAGCTAGTGAGTCTATTGCTGATGAAAGAGAGCCAGGTTTAAGTTATGTGAATGCTGGGAGCTGGCTCCCAAACACTGGTCTCTCAAGATCAAAAAGCAATATCAAGTTGGCTACGGAACTTGGAGAAAGTTTTAGCAAATTTCAAATGGCAGCCCAGCAGCTCTACTATGAGTAGTCTTTATTTAAGGCTGATGGACACAATCCAAAAGCAGGCATGCCAGAAGTCTTGGGAAATATCTAATTTTCATTCTTCTTTCAGTGAACTATTGGACTCTTTTCTCTTCCCAGCCAAAAAATAACTTTCCACAGCCACATTTATTTCTGTGCTCCAGCATTGGCTCCTTGGACCCATGTTCACTGACGGTGCTATTGGATTCAGACTGCACATTTGTGCATTGCCTGCATCAAAGTTACAGGTTTGTCTCCATGCACTGCCCTTACTGATGCTGTTGACTATATCACTTGAAAATAAATTACCATGGCACTGTGTTTGAGTTACAGTTTGAACCTTGACAGCTGCCATCAGAATCTGCCAGGGCTGCCACGACCTATCAAAACCTGAACAAAGAAATTGCCTAAAATAGAAACAAAACGCTATGCATGTTTGAAGTCTCAATTTTAAAACAAAACTTCCTAGAAAATCCTCAGCTAAAGTGAAACAGTTCATGTTTCAAGATTTCATTTCCAGCATGGAAGATCTTAGAAATTTAACAAAATCAGAAATTGCTGGAAAAATTCAGCAGGTCTGGCAGCATCTGTGGAGAGAAAGTAGAATTAACGTTTCAGGTCCAGTGACCCTTTTTTAGAACTTCTCTCCACATATGCTACCAGAGCTGCTGAGTTTCTCCAGTTATTTCTGATTTTGTTTCTGATTTCCAGCATCAGCAGTTCTTCGTTTTTTTGATCAGAAATGGAACAGTTTTTTTTTTAAAGCATGTGAGGATGAGCAAAGTCAGCAAAAGGGTGGAAGGTAGGAGTAATTGGCAATCAGAAGGGATCATGGTGCAAGATAAAATCTGGGTGGTAATGGGCATGAAAAGAAATAAAATTTTGACCCAGTGTAGGTTTAAGTGGTTTTTGCAGAAAGAGGAAAGAAGCTTGTAAAATCTGGAAAAGCACTGGGTCCCCATGGAGTGGCGGGGAATGTGGTGAGAGCTCAGTCAGATACCAGGTAGAGGAACCACTTTTCTCAATTTCATACTATTCCCAATGAGCTTCATGGCCAAAAGGTTATTTGGTTGTAATGAAATCAGCTCCATCAAAATCTATGAAAAGTTAGATCACGTTTTCGGCTTGTCTGATGAACTTGTGTGTTTTCAGAGTTGCTCCAGTCGTCATTTTCTTTTCTTCCAATTTATTTATTTTCTTTATTCAAGCTTCGAGCAAACAGTTCATACTGTTTGCTTCCACAGGATATTTCAGCTTCTAATTAGCAAAAGTAACATAATTGTTTTTGAAAGCAGAGCAGGATCTGTTTTATGCTGGTTGCATATGAAAAATAATGAGTTCCAGATTCCACAGAACTCCCTAGCAGCTTTACCCATTTCTTACCTGTCAGAGACTGTCCTTGCTCTTTCAGACAATCATTATGCAATGTGGCATTTTCTATAGCTGCTTGAAGTGCATGTTTCCAACAAACCAGTTTGGCACATAGAGAATTCTATACACAATGGAGCCTCCGTAGTATTACAATTCTGACCTTTGGGCACCCTGATTTAACTGCTCCAGATTAGTAGCTGAGTCTTCAGCTTCCTGTGCTTTCGCTCTGTGATTCCCTGTCTACATCTCTCCACCTCTCTACCTATTTTTCTCCATTTAAGACATTCCTTAAGACTTGCCTCTTTCACCAAGCTTTTTGTCACATCCCATAAAATCATACAACTCTTAATTACCAATTTTCTTGGAAGCTCAGAGTAAGTTTAATGGTGACTTTGTAACCATTGCCAACTATCATAAAATGTCTCTTCGGGAAGGAAAACTGCCATCCTTACCTGGTCTGGCCTGCATATGTCTCCAGAGTAACAGACCTAGAGAGACAATCAGCTTAAGGGCTAATAGGAGCAGGGAACTAGTGCTGGCCCTGCCAGCAACCCATATAAAAATAAAACAAAACCCTCTTGCGGAATGCTTTGCTTTGGGATGCTATATAAATGTAAATGATAGTTGTTTACAGAGGGAACAGGGTTTACCTCGGCTCTACCAGGCTGAGTCTCAATGAAGGATCACTGACCTGAAATGTTTACTCTGTTTCTCTCTCTCCATGGATGACAAACCTGTAGAGCATTTCAGCATTTTCTGTTCTTATTTCAGATCTCAATGTCCACAGAAGTGCAATGGGAGATTTGCAGGTGTAGCTGCATCTCTTCAATATATGATTACTTGGAGGCACCACGTTTTGGGTGGCTTAATAATACTCCCTAGACATTGCAAGGGCTGCTCTGCAAAATTTCTCCTGGAAATATTTTGAAGCAAAGTATTTTATATTTGTGTCACACCTGATTGCAGTTTGAGCATGCTGGTTAGACCATTAAGTCCACTCCACCATTCAATGAGATTGTGGCTGAGCTTATAATCTTCAACTGCACCTTCCTGCCTTATTTCCATAACCCTTGATTTCCTTACTGATTAAAACTCTGTCTGCCTCAGTTTTTGATATACTTAATGACCCAGCCTCTACATCTGCAATTTTGCAATAAAGAACTCACAACCCTCTGAGTCAAGATATTCCTCTTCATCTCTGTTTTCAATAGGTGACCCCTTACTCTGAGATTATGCCTTGGTCCTACCTGAGGGGAAACAAGCTCTCAGCATCTATCCTGTCAAGCCCCCTAAGAACCTTATGGTTTGTGATGGTTGTTAGTAGGCAAAGATGCTACCCTTTTTGCCAGAAAATCCGAATAATCGAGCAATCACACAGTTGCTTCTTGAAGAAAAAATGTTGGCTAGAGTGCAGAGAATTTTCCAATCTCTCATTGAACAGGTTTGCAGGGCTGTGTCTTCAGACTCAAATTATGACAGTACTATTCAGTATTGAAGTCTCAGACAAGGATTATGCCCTCAATGATGTTAACACAAACATTCAGTACAAAATTAGTCAATGTTCCATAGAATCCCTACAGTGTGGAAACAAGCCATTTGACCCAACAAGTCCATACCAATTCTCTGGGGAACATCCCACCCAGACTCATCTTCCTACCCATCCCTGTAACCCTGCATTGCCCTGGCTAATTCACTAACCTCCACATGGTCAATCCACCTAACCTGCACATCTTTGGACATTGTGATGAAACCAGAGCATCTGGCAGAAACCCACGCAGGCACCGGGAGAATGTGCAAATTCCACCCAGTAGAGAGAGATGACTGGTGGTGATTTAACCTGAGGGCCACCATACCTCGGGCAAGGCGAGAGGTTGAGAAGGAGAGTCCTTCATAGTAACCTCAGCCAGTGATGGGAATTGAACCCACACTGTTGGCATCACACTGCTTTGCAAACCAACTGTCCAGGTGAACTAAACCAAACCCCCCCCCCCTTCCCAATGTTGTAACATTACATCGTGAAAGTCAGTGATGTAGTATTATTACTGAACTAGTCATCCTGTTATAGCATATTTTAGTATGAAACCTACAGTTTTATATTTTAACTAAAACCTACAGTTAAGAGTATGTAAGCTGCTAATACTTAACCCATGCTGGATAACGCACATGAACCTTCTATCGACTTTACCTTGGTGAATTAATTTATAGGAAAAGCAGAAAACCAGTATGATTCACTACGAGCTTGGCTGTGTCTCCAGAACGCATGCAGTTCTTTGAGAGAGATTTAGGTATAGTGTGGGCTCAAGCTCAATTCCCAGAGTGAAAGAAGAGTTAGCTAATTAATTTATAACCGTTTTGAATATATATTTTTTAAAAAGGCTATGGTAAAAAAGCACCTTAAGTTTTGCTTTCATTCATTCTTGGGCTGAGGGTCAGTATTTATTGTTCATTCTTAATTTCCCTGGAGAATGCAGTTCATAGAATTCTTACATTGTGGAAGCAGGCAATTCGGCCCATCAAATCCATTGCAACCCTTTGAAGAGCATCCCACCCAGACCCACTCCATCCCTGCAACCCGGCATTTCCCATGGCCAGTCCACCTAACCTGCACATCTTTGGTCTGTGGGTGGAAATTGGAGCACCTGGAGGAAACCCATGCAAACACAGGGAGAACGTTCAAACTCTGCACAAACAGTTTCCCAAGGCTGGACTTGGGTACCTGGCTTTGTGAGGCAGCTGTGCTAGCCACTGAGCCACCATGCCCCCCCCCCCCCCCCCAGTTATCCCCAGTTATGAGATGTCTTTTTGAACTGTTGCATCCCATGTAATGAATCTCCTGGGAGGCGAATTGTGGAATTTTGATCTAGTAATAATGAAGGAGTGGCCAGTTAAAGGCCAAGTCAAGCTGGTATGTGGGTTGGAGGGGAACTTGGAGATAGCACTTGGTGGCCTGGTGTTTACAGTTAGTTCAGGTCATGGGCTTTGGAGAAGCTTTGAAAGAAGCTTTGGTAGTTTCTGGATGATGCCATTCAGATCAGTTAGTGCAAAAACAGAGAAATACATTGGTTAATGTTGGAAAAAAACTAGAAAAATCGAAGGGAAGAAAATGAGGTCTTTGTGGGAAGAAAGCAAATGCCATTGTCATTAGGCCACAGTTAAGAATTCTGCAGCCAACTCTGCGCACCTCATTGTAGAAGAATGTTAGACCCTGGGACATTTACAATGAAGATTCACTGCCATCACACAAAGAATGATGAATTATAATGTTGAAGACAGGTTTTAAAAATTGAAGCTTGCTTTACCACAAAAGTACTGATAGACGTTTTCAAAATCATGATGGGTTTTTGAGACAGTTAAAAGTTACAAGCACCGTGAAAAGTCATTTCCATCAGTTGGTGAACTGGCAACAAAGGGGCATCGACTCATAACTACCACAATGAGATAATACTTTGTTCAAGAAAAAGTTCTTCGAGCTTAAAATGATTTAGTACAGTGGCTCATTGGTTAAAGGCCATAAGATCCCTCACAGGGAATCGGGTGCATATTTGGAAGGGAAGAATGGAAAAATGTACAGGAATGGAAGTGGAGTCTGTCATTCTTGTGCCATGGTGCAGACGCAAACAACTGAATAATTCCCACCTCTACAGCGATTCACTTGACAACAGTAGTTGATTCATCTCCAGCAGTGGACATTTGCAGCAACTGATTTTGTGGCCTTAAAGGGACAGACTGGGTCACACTGCTGTGCCTTAACTGGTGTTGCCCTCCTGTCTTTAATAAAATAACGCATACCCTGAGCTCACGTGACTTACGCCATTGCAAATGTAAGTATAAACTCATCAAAAGTAACATGTCCCAGGCTTTGAGAGGAAGTGAAACAAAAAGACTAGTTCTTGTCCCTGAGTCAAAATAAACTAAATTACTTTAATTAAATCAGTGTCTCTCCCAGAAGGAAATAAACCTCACATTTTAATGATGAGCAGCTGAATGCCTGATTTTCTCCATAATTAACTTGCTTTAACAATATTGAGGTGCATGTGTTTTAAAATGTGATTTCTGTGAATTGTGTTTTTACGACATGCCATGATTAGCTGAAGGTAAGTCTAGTTTCTGACTCGAAGATCTTTTCATAGTTTTTGTAATTATTCACAATGTAATTAGTTTGTCTTTCGACAAACGTATTTTGTTTTTCATTCAACGTGAAGAGAAACTGAGATGCCAATTTTAATACTTGACGTATCTCCTCTTTACCATCACTTAGTGTTACCAGATATTACAAAGACATGTGTTACTCTTTGAACATATAGGATTGATCAAGCAAAACGGCTTCCTCTGGTGAGTGTCCAAGACATGGGTAATAAAGCAGTAACTCTTTCTGAAACATCCTTGCTGATTTTGTTTATGACATCTAAAGCCTTTTGTCTGTGAGGGGATTCCATGGAATCAGTAAATATGTTGGATTGGTGTTTTCTAGCATTGCCAATGATGTAATTTGTACACCACGTCTTGAGAATTCAGCATTCTATAATTTTTTACTAATGTTAATATGATAATGTTGTTTCTGTTGCTAATATAAAACAAAGAACTGTGGGTGCTGAAGATCTGAAACAAAAACAAAAACAAAACCTATTCTGAAGAAGGGTCACTGGACTTGAAATGTTAACACTGTTTGCTCTCCACAGATGCTGCCAGACCTTCTGAGTTTCTCCAACTATTTTTGTTTTCATTTCTGTTTGTTTTACTGCACTGACAATTTTGTTTTCCTCTAGATACTGTTAATGTCTTTCAGAAGTGCGAATAAGTATCTCTCAGCTGATGATTTCATCCTTATCTTCAAATCCCTTTATGGATCTGTCCCTCCCTATTTGTGTAGCCCCATCTAGCCCTATGTTGTCTTTGCCTGCTTCCAAATCTGGTTGCTTGTGCATTCAACATTTCCATTGCTGCCTGAGTTCTAAGCTATGGATTTTCTTCCTAAATCTTCAACACTCCTTAAATCTTCATTCAAAATAGTACAACCTTTTGGTCACCTTTTCTATTTTTTTTCATGTCAGTTGATGACCAATTATGATAGGCAATGTGAATTGTGCCTTGCGCTGTTTACTCTATTAAGTGTGCTATATAAATGCAAGTTGTCCTTGGGCCCACCTACAGATAAACTTGTAAAACTATTGTCTTGTGGTTTCGATAACGTTCCAACTCTCCGTTATTCTGCAAATAGATTTGCCCATTGGCTAAGTCTCACTGGGTCAAAACACGTCTTAATTTGCAAGGCCCTTTTGAGTGCTGTGCGGTTTTTTAAAGCTGAGTTATTCATGTTTTAACTTGCTTTGTTTTTTCTCCTCTTATCCTTTTCCAGGAGACAGGCTCCTGTATGCTTTCTTATCACTTATTGGTTCATGACCAACCAGCAATCAAGTCTGTGAAGATGATCAGGAGCATGTTGCTGTGACACCTGAAACAATCGCGCAAGAGGCCCAAAGTGGTTTGATGGACACTGGAATAAAGTGTTTTGACACAACGTCTTCTTGTGAACTGAACCTATTAAGTATTTTCATTAGGGTTTAACTACAGTAGAAAGCCTCAGTCTGCTTTGACCAATGTAATTAGCTGTGTTAAACTGTTCAGTCGCCTGGTATTGATCAACAGTTTTCCTTTGAAGCTTTGTTCCGCCTATATAAAGCTTAACCAGCACCTAGGTTTGCTGGAAATTGCTGCCTTCAGGTCTGAGCAAATACAATACAGGTTGACATAAATAAAGCAAAACTGGTATTACTCCACGGAAATCCTGTTGTTTCTGAAAGGGGCCTCACCTAAACGAACTGAAGGTTCATTGGAGAGCAGAGATAAAATGCAACTGGAGTCTGATGTAAGAAACCTGACGTGCTGAAGCACTGCAGATTCATCTGAGATCCTGCAGGGTTCAAAGTTCTTTGTCCTCTTAGTGGCCCAATTGGCTAGGTCCAGCCACGTTCTGTGCTGGCCTCCTATCAAGTTAATTCTGTTTCGCCAACTCGGGCAGAACGGCAGGAGCGTTCATCAAGAGATTGGACGCAGAGAATCTGGCAATCTATGGCTTTAAAGCGAAGCTGTTCTGAAGTTGGCTAGACTGGAGCAAGCTCTGCATCAATGAGGTGACATGTTCTCCCAATGAGAAAGTCTGCAGCAATTCTTGTGAGAATGCCTCGCCGAGGCCTACTGATGCAGGCTTGGACACGCCGTCTACTGCTGGGCCTCGCTCTTTTCTTCTGCCTCATCTCCCTCTTGTACTTGCTGGAGTGCACGCCCCGGCCAGACAATGACCCTCTCCTCCTTGGCATTCCAGGAAAACCGTATGGCAAAGAATACTATCAGGCCCTCCTGCAGGAACAGGAGGAGCACTACCAGACCCGGGCAGCAAGTCTCAAGCGGCAAATCACTCAGCTAAAGCAGGAACTCCAGGAAATGAGTGAGAAGTTGAAATCCGTGCAGGAGAAGAAGGGTCCATCTCTAACTGGCGGAGGTGCCCAGAACAGCAAGGAAAACTTTCCCAATGATCTGTTGGAGTTCTTGCACTCGCAGATCGATAAAGCTGAGGTCAGTGTGGGTGCCAGAGTGCCCAGTGAGTATGCGGTGGTGCCGTTTGAAAGCTTCACCCTGACCAAAGTGTACCAGTTGGAGATGGGCCTGACCCGGCATCCTGAGGAGAAAGCAGTGAGGAAGGATCGAAGGGATGACTTTGCTGAAGCTATTGAGGCTGGAATTGAAGTGTTGAATAACCCTGAGGAAGAGGAGGAAGAGCAGGATAATGATGAAGATGATGATGACCGGGCACAGAAACACAGCTACACTGAGAATGACTTTATAGAAGGTGCAGTACCATATATTTTATGTTAAATAATCGACTCATAGTATTGGGGTAGATGAATACAGTAAGCAAAACTTGTGTTTGAATAAAGCTTTTCACAATCTTAGGACCTCTTAAAGGCAATAAATTAAGTAATTTTGAAGTGAAGCCACTTTTTAAATGAGACAGCCTCTTTGCAGAAGGTAAGCTCCTATAGTAAGTTCTTTTTAGCAATGCTGTTGGGAGAATTAAGTACCAAGGCTTGCTTGGTACCTCCCTGCATTGTCAGCCTAGGTCTCTGTGCTTAAGAGTCTAGAATGGGACTTGGCACACACTGGGAGGTTATTTAGTTACAGGTCTCTGCATTTAAGACATTTTTTTAACCAAAATATTGAAAGGGTTCAGCTGCTTTTAGTTAATATAAGCAAAATTAAGCTTTTAACTACATGACGCATTGACTCTTCATGGAATTGTTGCCCGCATAGAAGTAGACTTCTGTTCTAGTGCTGTACTGTGGGATGATTATATTGCCATTGGCACAGTCCTTTCGATGATCCAAGCAGAGTTCCAGTTTCTCACCTCTGACGGTTTAGCTGAACGTTGACAAATATATGGTACTCATTGGAAAGGAACAAGGTGTTCTCTGTTCCACCAAACATTCCTTTCAACACCCTCACAAACAGATTAACTAGTTAATCATCTTCAGTCTTGCTTGTAGGATTTGGTATGTGGAAAATACCACTTTTGTATTTTAAAACAATCCAATGGTGAAATTGCAGACTGAGTGCCAATACATCACTAATCAGGGGTAGCATTTTTCTTTTTATTTGAAATAAGTGATTGCCTGCCAGCCAGAGTTGGAACTGGTAGAGCTCCATCAAATAGATATACACGAAAGAAAGAATCTATATTGATACCAAACCTTTCATTTTCTCAGG
This sequence comes from Chiloscyllium plagiosum, assembly GCF_004010195.1. Classification (NCBI taxonomy): domain Eukaryota; kingdom Metazoa; phylum Chordata; class Chondrichthyes; order Orectolobiformes; family Hemiscylliidae; genus Chiloscyllium; species Chiloscyllium plagiosum. Next base: position 22,462,951 of record NC_057747.1, on the reverse strand, counting down.
GCATCCCAAAGCACTTCATACTGATGAAATACTGATACACAGCAAAGTCCTAAAAATGACATAATACTAGCCGTGTAAACTGGTTTAAATAGTTTAATATGAAGGATACATACTAACCAGGGCATCTGTGGTGTAAAATTATGTCCCAATACATGTGTGAATCATAATGCAACACATGTATTGGGCCAAGCAGTGGAATGTGGTGAAAGGGTTAAAATTGTGTCCCAATACATGTCTGAATCTAACCGAAAATGGAAGGTGTCGCTTAGTCCCGTGTGAATCTTATTATACACCTTCCCATGTGAATCTTCTTATCTGTATGTAACCAGAATGGAATGTGTTTTTTAGCCTTGCTCTGCTGTTCACATGAATGTTTATATCTGGAAAAGAGTATATCAGCTGGAAAAGTCTCCAGTTCGGTAGAGTCTGCTCCGGGGTTGCGTTTAACCGCCGAGCGTAGGTTGTTGGCAACCGCTCTACGAGAACTGACGGCTCCCAGTTCCGGTAACACGTAGAGTGAGTATAAACCAGACCCGTTGTGAGTACGAGACTGGTTGTGGCGACGCTGCGGGGAATAAAACACTTATATTCTAGCAGACTCGCCTCTTGGCTGTTTGTTCTGTGTCAGACTACTTTCCTGCGAGCCTGGTCCTTGACCTTGAGAATTTTTTAAAACAGCATCAGAGAGTATTCCTCTGCTCTTCTTCCCTCAGCTGGGGAATGCTGATATTTATGCTGATGACAAGGGCTGGCATAGGGGAAGGATGAAGTAAAATACATGGAAATGAGTGGGAGAGAGAGAGAGGAAAAATGGAGAGACAATGAAAGGGATTCCTGATGATAAGCTAAGAGGAAGATTAATGTTGGGTAGTGTGCGAACAAGAAATGTGAATTGTTGAAAATTGGTCAGCTGTGTTGGGTGCAATTCATACAAGATAGAAGCTTGGGTTTAGAGGGGGGTTATGAACATGGAGTTCACGTTCTGAAATTATTAACCTCAGTGTTGGGTTCTGAGCATTGTAAGGTACCGAGGCTGAAGATGAGGCATTTTTCCTGGAGTGAGATTTGAGCTTTGCTGGAGCGCCAGAGCAGACTGGAGATGGAATTGTTGGCAGGGACAGGCAGCTTGAAGTTCAGGGTAATGTTTTACAGAGTGTAAACGTTCCACAAAGCAGTCACCCAGTCTGCGTTTTTGTCTCTCCAATGTGCAGGAAACTACACTCTGAGCAGCGAATACAGTAGATTGAATGATGTGCAGGTAAATCATTGCTTCACCTGGAAGGTATGTCTGGAGCATTGGATCATAACGGGAGGGTCTTGGATCATGAGGAGGGAGGAAGTAAATAGGCAAGTGTTGCACCTTCTGCGATTGCATGAGAAGGTGCCGTGGGGGTGTGGGGAGGTGGAGGGACCAGCGGAGGAGTGGACTATGGAGTCCTGGAGGGGATGCTCCCTATGAAATACTGACAAGGTAAAGGAGGGGAGACATGTCTGGTGTCAGCATTCCTGTGGAGGTGGAAGAAATGGCAGGTTATGATCTTTTGGATGCAAAGGCTAATGGAGTGGAAAGTGATGACCAAGGCACTCTATTGTTGTGGGAAGGGAAGAAGAGAAAGGGTAGGGGCAGAAATGCAAGAAAGAGGTCGGACATGACTGAGGGCCCCATCAATCATGGTGGCACGGAATGTTTGGTTGAGGAGAAAAGGTGGGCTATTCTGAGGCTCTCTGTGGAAGGTGGCATCACCAGAACAGGGGTGACGGAGACAGACAGGCCAGGAGAATGGTATGGAGTCCTTACAGGAAGCAGAGTGTGAGGATATACAGTCAAGGTTCAAAGTTTGTGCGAAGATTTGTAGCTCGGGTGCTCGTTGCTGTGGTTCTGTTCACCGAGCTGGGAGTTTTTGTTGCAAACGTTTCGTCCCCTGGCTAGGCGACATCATCAGTGCTTGGGAGCCTCCTGCGAAGCGCTTCTTTGATGTTTCCTCCGGTGTTTATAG
>NC_057747.1:22380474-22460411 GCF_004010195.1 Chiloscyllium plagiosum | reverse complement strand
GTTGTTGTGGTTCTGTTCGCCGAGTTGGAAGTTTTTGTTGCAAACGTTTCGTCCCCTGTCTAGGCGACATCATCAGTGCTTGGGAGCCTCCTGCGAAGCGCTTCTTTGATGTTTCCTCCGGTGTTTATAGTGGTCTTTCCCTGCCGCTTCCGGTTGTCAGTTTCAGCTGTCCGCTGTAGTGGTTGGTATATTGGGTCCAGGTCGATGTGTTTGTTGATGGAGTTTGTGGATGAATGCCATGCCTCTAGGAGTTCCCTGGCTGTTCTCTGTCTGGCTTGCCCTATGATAGTAGTGTTGTCCCAGTCGAATTCATGTTGCTTGTTGTCTGCGTGTGTGGCTACTAAGGATAGCTGGTCGTGTCGTTTCGTGGCTATCGAAACGACACGACCAGCTATCCTTAGTAGCCACACACGCAGACAACAAGCAACATGAATTCGACTGGGACAACACTACTATCATAGGGCAAGCCAGACAGAGAACAGCCAGGGAATTCCTAGAGGCATGGCATTCATCCACAAACTCCATCAACAAACACATCGACCTGGACCCAATATACCAACCACTACAGCGGACAGCTGAAACTGACAACCGGAAGCGGCAGGGACAGACCACTATAAACACCAGAGGAAACATCAAAGAAGCGCTTCGCAGGAGGCTCCCAAGCACTGATGATGTCGCCTAGCCAGGGGACGAAACGTTTGCAACAAAAACTCCCAGCTCGGCAAACAGAACCACAGCAACAGTCAAGGTAATTGTGGGATTCCATGGGTTTATAGTGGATATTAGTGGCCAGTCTATCCTAGAAAATGGAAACTGAAACTGAATGATCAGTGGCATGGATTAGTTTGAAATCTTGTTGCTCAATGCTTCTATTACCTAAAACTTGTTCCTAATGTAGTACATGCTAGTTAATTGGCACTTAAGTTCATCTGAACGTGCAATTAAAAGGCCAATTCGCTTAGGGTCAACTTCATTCCAATTTCATTGCAATAAAAATAATAATTTTAAGGATGCTCTTAGTGCTGATGATTTATGTCTTAGTTGTACATTTTGGAGCAGCTGATCAGATTGGCAGTCAGGATTGTTTTGAGCCTTTCAAGTTCAGCTTGACTTGGCTAATAGCACTATTGCCTTCAACTCTGACAATTGCATCTTTGGGCCCCACAACTACACAATGCAGCTTGATATTTTAACACTGCATTGAAGCTGAGAGATTAAACTGAGATCTCTGCTTTCCTGCTTGCAAACCCCAGGTATCTAGCAATTGAACTGGATGTTGATTTCTTTGCTCAGAGGATTGTTTGAGCAGGAACATTTTGTCGCAGAGAATGGTTGAAGAGAAATGATTGCATTTTTTAAGGGAAAGTTGGATAGATAGTTGAAGTAAATATTTGAAACCGGTCTATGGAGTGAGCTCAGGACATTAGGATTAATTTTGGATTGTTCTAACAAAGAGTTGGTACAGAGTCTGTGGACTGAATGCCTCTATCTGTGACATAAATCTCTTTAGTCCTGTTAAGCCTATCAGGGCATTTTTCAAATAGCTGCAAAAGGATTTCTCTTTTTCTCCTGATCACTCCTCTCTTAAAGGGTTTGCTCTGTTGGAAAGAGAGCAAACTTGCCTTAACACAGCAGCTTTCATGTTCTCAGGTCATTTGTAGTGCTGCCTGACCAATGAGTTACTTTCCCACAGGGGATTGTCTTGAATATTCCAATTGTCTCCCAGCCTGCCTCCCATTCCTCCCACTCCATAACCCTGAGTTCATCTAAAACTTTACCTACATTGACTTGGCACTGAATTATGAGTTGGCTTAATCTGTTTGAAGACAGATTTAAGCTAGCAGTGAGTAGATACATTCAGGTGAGAACTATCACAAGCTTTTGATACCATCTCTCTAATGGGCAGTTTAGGTTCATTCATGTTATGTAGAAAAAACATATTATGGAACAATATGTTTCTTGAAATAATGTACATCATGGTCTTCCAAGTAGATCTCTTTGCTCAAAGCAGTATTAGGTGCCTCAACATTATGGAAGGTCCCAGGTTCCATTCACATGCGGGTTAATTGCCATCAGTGGAACTGCAGGAGAGGAAGAGAATGGAGAAATTGGAGAGAATATTTTGTAAGAGTGTACATAAATTGCTGGCATATTGAGTTGGAGTCATAGAGATGTACAGCACAGAAACAGACCCTTCAGTCTAACTGGTCCATGCCAACCAGATATCCTAACCTAATCCAGTCTCATTTGCCAGCACTTAGCCCATATCTCTCTAAACCCTTTCTAATCATATACCCATCCAGATGCCCTTTACATGTTGTGATTGTACCAGCCTCCATCACTCCCTCTGGCAGCTCATTCCATATACTCTGCATGAAAAAGTTGCCTCATAGGTCCCTTTTAAATCTTTTTCCTCTCACCTTAAACCTCTGCCCTCTAGTTTTGGACTCTGCCACCCCAGGGGAAAAAACCTTGAAGTAGTGGATTCGTTCGCAGAGCTGGTGTGTTTCCTGCAAACGTTTCATCGCCTCGCTAAGTGACATCATCAGTGCATCTTTGATAAGGTGTTGGTGCTCTGGCCTGCCTCATATTTATATGTCTGTTAGTACTTCCGGTTCTGCATCTGAGTGATTTTGTATATGGGGTCCAGTTCAATGTGTCTATTGATTGAGTTCTGGCTGGAGTGCCAGGCTTCAAGGAAATCTCTGGTGTGTCTCTGTTTCACCTGTGCTAGGGTGGTTACATCATCCCAGTTGAATTTGTGTCCTTTGCTGCCTGTGTGTTTGGGAATGAGAGAGTACTGGTCATGTCTGGCAGAGGCAAGCTGATATTTGTGCACTTATATGGTCAGTTTTCTTCCTGTTTGTCTTCTCAAGAACTCTTTAAAAACCTTGTCTACTTACCTTATTCATGCCACTCATGATTTTGTAAACCTCTAAAATGTATGATTGTCTTTCTTTGGTACTTGTCTACTGCTGGTCACCTTTTAGCTTACCCCAGCTTCATTGCGACAGTCAAGAGGCCCAAGAACCTGTTCCCAAGCCATTGTGAAATTGACTGCTAAATCATGTTGGAGAATAACAACCCCACCTACCACCCACATTATAATAGTGTTACGATATGGCATAAACCCTCCTGCTTAATTTAAACCAGCAACACAGAAATGATTTATCTTGTGCAATAATCTGTGAAAATTTGAGAGGCCAAGAACTATTTAAAGTAAAAATTAACAACTTTGTTTCTTAAAGTATAGTAGAGAATAATTAACTCACAACTATTTGCACCTTCTCTCTCTAACCTATCTTTTACCTTCTCTTCTATAATACTAGTCCAATAAAACACCCAATTAAGATTTACAGGAAAATACAAATTTTAAAATCAGCCAGCGGTCGAATTTTCTCTTTATCTTCGTCGGTAGATTGGCTCTCCAGGTCAGTGTTGAGCTTTTTCTCTGGGCAAACTCCTTTTCTAGACCTCTCGGAGAGTTCTGATTAGCAGTCTACAGCTGTTGGTGTGGTGGTAGTTCTCCTCCCAATTGTTCAATTTTCCCCAATCTTATAGCCCAAAGCATCAGATTGTGTCATTGGCTTTTAAGATTGTCAATATACGCAATTCAAACTTGATTGGAATTTGGTATTTTTGGGGGTATAATTTAAACTGATTGGCCTAATTCGAATCTGTTTTGTCATTTCCAGGCAACCAGCTATTCCAGTAGCTGGAGCACATGTTACATTGTGTCTTATTGAGAACACTTGGTGCTGTCACTGCAAGATTTTACTCTCTTAAAGGTATAGTAGGCCCACATCTTCATAACAATAGTGACAACACTTGAAGGAACATTTCACCTTTTGCAGTAGCATTTAGGATGTCATGAGGTTGTGAAAAATGCTACATAAATGAAAGGTCCAAACCTTTTAATTTAAAAGTGAGTATCAAAAGCATCAAAGGCAACATGAGGAAAAAGATAGTGAGTGGTTATGATCTGGATTGCATTGTCTGAGAGTGTGTTGGAATGTTTCCATCTTGAATTTCAAAAGGGAATTGGATGAATATAAGAACAGAGGAAATTTATAAGTCTGCAGGGAAAAGGCAGGGAAGCTGGGCCTGGCAAAGGTGGTTTTGGACACAATAGGCCAAGAGGCCTCTTCTTCAGCTGTAATCATTCTATGATTCGAAATATTTATTTATTTATTGTCTTCTGTAACCTGGATTCTGTTGTGTGTCTTTTCCATGCTGATGGGAAGCATGTTAAATTGTTTCTTCAACTTTCTTCTCCTCAAGGGAACAGTGCTGTGGGCAAAACCCCTCCCATCCCTCTGCATTCACCCATGATCCAGTGTCTCACTGTTCTGAGACATCACCCTGTCATACTGCAGCCTATGACATTCTTCAACAGTCCTTTTTTCCTGCACGGAGCAATATACTAATCCTCATGCAGTATTTGTGATGACCAAAATCACCATGCAGCTGTTCAATTGAGGAAGAGAAAAAGGTTTGGAGTATTTCAGCATTTAGGACTAGCAAGATTATCTTCCATTCTTCTGTGTAATTTCTTTTCTTTTATTCATTCACTGTATGTGGGTATCGCTGGCTGGGCCAACATTTATTGCCATTCCCTAATTGCCTTTGATGTGATGGTGAGCTGCCTTCTTGAAGCATTACACGCCATAGTGCTATTAGGAAGGCAGTTCCTGGATTTTGACTCAGCAACCACTTCATTAAGTTGTTATATATTTATTTGTGGGTGTATAAAAATATTGAGATTTGATTACTGGCCTAAAATTTACGTAAGACTATAATGAGCAAACTTGTTTACAGATCTGAGACAAAATTAAATGGGCATTAAGAGCCCTTGCGTGCATATTATCCCATAATCTTTCCTGTGTGTAGGCTGTTAATAGGACAGTTGAAAACTGCTTAACAGGGATTAACATATGCGTGAGTTCTCGCCTTTGTAATCAAGTGAGGCTGAAGTCATTAACGATCAGCTTGAATCTCAGCATTTTCAATTTTGTACATTTTCAATAGGACTTATGCACAAAATGTAATTTTCTGGAGATCATTAAAAGGTGATCTAAATGAAAGAATCAGTGTATATAAATTGTGCTGAGGTATGGGTGTATGAATATTTTAATCTGTCAATAGTGTATTAACCCATTTACAGTGAAAGTGGTTTGAGTTATAAAGAAAGGCTGGGGAGGTTGGGACTTTCTTTCATTGGAGCATAGGAGGTTGAGAGGCGATTTCATAGAAGTTTATAAAATAATGAGAGTTATAAATAGGGTTAATGGCCATTGCCTTTTCCCTAGGATGGGGGATTTCAAGACTGGGGGCACATTTTTAAGGTGAGAGGAGAGAGATTTAAAGATATGAGGGGCAATGTTTTTTACATAGAGGGTGGTTCACGTGTGGAATGAACTTCCTGAGGAAGTGGTAGATGTGGGTGCAATTCCAACATTTAAAAGACATTTTAAGAACATGAATAAGAAAGGTTTAGAGGGATATGGGCCAGGAGCATGCAGATGGGACTAGTTTAGTCTGGGATTATGTTTGGCATGGACTGGTTGGAATGAAGGGTCTGTTTCTGTGCTGTATGATTGTGACTATGACATGGATCAGTATACTCTGAATTTGTTTATAGTGGGGAAGTTGCATGGCTCCTGTCAACCTCCTTTCCAACATTCCCTCTAAGCTGCATAGCTGTAAGAAGTCCAGCTGGCGTGTGACCTCATTTCAGTTCCTGAAGTTGCTGCTACTCAGACCTTGGAGGTCATACAATGACGGTAAAAGTTAGAAGGAATGTAGCTGCTCTCCCCACAAGGCCCCAAACCTCATCTGACCCGACTCACTCATTTTTGGCTCACTTCACTTACTTCTCTTTACTCCAGCATGTGACCCACTGTCCACGTAACCGTGACACAATATAGTTTTATGGTCTTTATTGACTGTGTCTTAATGGACTTTTAACTGTTTGCAATATGTTAGCTCCTCCACTGAATAGATCAAAAGAAGAGATTCAGAGATATAGGCAGAGTGTTAATCCCCTTGTGTCACATCAGCACTAATAGGCGACATGGTGGCTCAGTGGTTAGCACTGTTGCCTCACAGCACTAGTGTTCCAGGTTCGATCCCAGCCTCGGGCGACTATTTGTGTGGAGTTTGCACATTCTGCCCCTGTCTGCATGGGTTTCCTCTGGGTGCTCCGGTTTCCTCCCACAGTCCAAAGATGTGCAGGTCAGGTGAATTGGCCATGCTAAATTGCCCATAGTGTCAAGTGCATTAGTCAGAGGGAAATGGGTCTGGGTGGATTACTCTTCAGAGGGTCGGTGTGGACTGGTTGGGCTGAAGGGCCTGTTTCCACATTGTAGGGAATCTAATCTAATTTATTCTTTTTCAGCAAGCATATGTAGCTTTTGTGTTGGGATTTTTGTGGCTTTGCACCTGCGCAAAATGTGCTATTTCTCCTTTTGTGCTTTTTAAAAATGTATTCAGAGGATATGGCATCAAAGATTAAGCCAACATTTATTACCCATCCCTAACTGCCCAGAGGGCATTTAAGAGTCAACCATATTGCTGTGGGTCTGGAACCACTTGTAGGCCAGACCAGGTGAGGATGCCAGATTTCCTACCCTAAAGTGAACCAGATGTGTTTTTCCAATATTCAATAACGTCTTTGTAGTCACCATTAGATTCTTAATTCCAGATTTTTAAAAATTGAATTCAGATTCCACCATCTGTCATGGCAGGATTTGAACCCAGTTCCCCAGAATATTACCTGGGTCGCTGGATTAACAGACCAATGATAATACCACCAGACCATCACCTCCCAATCCACTCCTTTTAAAGAGTGTTTCTTCATTGTTTAACATAAAAACGTTTGGACTTGTGGGGTTAGATACCCTCACAGTTAAGCAGCTTCTCTGTTTGTTCTGTTTTTATGCAACAGCTACAGCATTTCCACACTTACTCCAGTTTGTTTAAAAACCATGAACAGAGAGCTGCATGTGATTGCATTTCATAGTATAAAGTGGCCCGTCACGCTCATTGATACAAGTCAGCTAGCATCAAATTTATTGGAAGTATTCAAGATCATGAGTGGTCTGGACTGGAAGAAACTGTTCTCATTTACGAAAGGATTAAAAATGAGATGGAACATTCTTAAAGTAATTGGTGAAAGAAGCAAAAGCAATGTGTGGAAAATCTTTTCACACAGAGTGGTCAGCGTCTGGACTGCACTGCCTGAGAGACTGGTGATGGAGGCATATTCAATGTTTTCAAAGGAAATTAAGCAGTTACCTGCAAAGGAAAAGTGGTGATAGGTTGCGGGGAGATAGTGGGACACAGATATTGAATTGTTCATTCAGAAACTGAAATGGCCAACTCCTATCCCTATGGTTGCTGTAATCAGATAATCTGTAAACACCAGGAACTTCTCACGGAGTTTTCAGCTTTTATAAATTATTTGGGCAATAGCCAGTTAAGAATTCTAGTTTCAGACTGCAACACTGTCAAAAGGAACGCCAAGAATCTGCACACAATATGGTTAGAGAAACTTAAATAAAACAACTGGTGGATGCTGGAAATCTGAAACGAACTCATAAAATGCTGGTGAAATTCAATGGGGTTTGGCCACATCTGTGGAGAGAAATCAGCATTAACTTGTCAAGTCTAGTGACCCTTCTTCAATTCTGTGGCGACCAAGGGGTTACTTGACTTGAAACGTTAACTCTGATTTCTCTCTACAGATGCTGCTAGACCTGCTGAATTTCCACAGCAGTTTCTGTTTTGGGTTTGAGCCTAAGAAACTTGATTGATTTCAGATGCAACAGCAGGACCAGTGGTATGGAATTGTGGGGTGGAAGATTTAAATTGTAGAATTATGTAAAGAAGTTGAACAGTGAACAAAGCTCAGAATGGTCTTCTTGCCACAGTAGTGGAGACAAAAGCCAGCTGCCTGTTGTAATGGCAGACTGTGGAATCTGTCGAAGGTCATATTTGTGCTCAACAAAGAATAGCACTTAAAAAGACAGGCCCAGGGATTGAATAGATCTGGCCTTTTGTCATCCAACAACGGAAATTGCTAATGAATAACTTCTAGACAGTTGTTTAGCAAATCACTGACGATGTGTGGGTTGTTTTTCAATGTTCTTCAGGGAATGAAGTCGGTCCACATACAAAACAGTGGCAAGAGTAGGGCACTCACCCCCCCCCCCCGCCCCTGACCCACCCCTCTCACCCCCACCCCAAGGCTGCTCTGTAATTCACCAATATTATGGCTGATCTGATTACCCCACATTCCCTACTATCCCCTGTGGTAGGCATCCTGCTCTTTGAGTACCCCCTAAAACACCCAGTTGTGAAACAACCACCACTGATCAGTCAGGGACTATCATTCAGACTTCCTGTTGTCATGACCCAGGCATCCATCATTATTTTGATGAGACCACAATTGCACTCACATCATTGTCCACGAGTTCTCCATTTTGACGCCATTAAAAGATCTCCATCATCAAGACTTGTGTCAGTCCAGAGGGACGATGGCATCTAAGGAGGAGCAACTAGTGCAGTCTTCCCATATTGTTCACATCTCAAAACAAAATGTATTTGTTAAAAGAAATGTGGTGGGATAAACAGATTGGTGGCCTTTATCTGTACATACTTATACTCTTGTGATCTGGATGAGTGTGTAGTCTTCATATTGAGGGGGGCCATTAATGAGGGAGATGCCCAATTCAGTGATTCAGGCAGATGTTCATGATTCCAATGGCGGAGATGACTGCTGGTGCACTTTTCTTGGTCCATGCCACAAAAGAATAAATTAACATTTCCCTCATACATTCATGTGCCTGTGTGCCGATTGTCAGCAAGGTTACACAGTGGTAGTGCACCAATTGATGACATGGTTACATGGTGTAGAGATGCCAGTGTTGGACTGGAGAGGACAAGGTCAGAAGTCACACAACACCAGGTTATAGTCCAACAGGTTCATCTGAAATCATAAGCTTTCAGTGTGCTGTTGAAGTTTGACCCTTCACCTGACGAAGGGGCAATGCCCCAAAAGCTTGTGATTTCAAATAAACCTGTTGGACTACAGCCTGGTGTGGTGTAATGTCTGACTTGGTTACACAGTGCCAGTGCACTAATTGTTGGTAATTTTTCTGTCATTTGTGTGGACATTATTGTGTGGAGGGGCTGTCTTTATCAAAATGGAGTGTGCACTCAGCGTGCATACAAATTTGGTCATTCCTGAGACTGGATTGTATTTGGATTGCATTTTGTCTAGAGTCCACAGTCCCTTCTGCCCAGTTGGCTGCTGTCCATTTCTTATGGTAAACTCTGCATGTGGTTTGATTTGAGTACAGTATAGTTACAATCCATTGAGGTTAGCTCACCAGGACTAGACTCTGAACACTAGATTCTTTCTTTACCTTCAGACCCTGAGGATTCAGTGTATGAATGCAGCACTAATCATTAATGAAATCTCTGTGGAATTGGATTGGGAGGGAGAATGGATTACAGCAGGGACAAATCTCTGTTGACACTTGGATTGTAATTATGTGGCTGTGACTGAGTTCATTTCGGACAAAGTTATTCGGTTTGTAAACTGGTGAAAGTTGTGGAAGCTGTCCGTGCCAAAATAAGTTAGACTGTGTTATAGAGAAAAATTTTAAGTGACAGATAGTAGGATACCAGGGGAAGGATGGAGGGAATGTAGGGGAGATTCTGTTCAGGGTGTGCTATGATAATTTACCCCTTGTTGATGTGCATCAACTGTAACGTTGCCAGGTTATCTACTGGATTGATAAGTCCATGGAGAAACTGTACTTTTATTAAAGAACAACATTTAAAATGTCAAGCCCAGGGACTGAATGATGCATTTTACAACTTAATGTACACTTGGAGCTTGAGTGTGCCTCTGGGCTTTTGTACAAACATTTGAGTTGTGCATTGTAGAGATTACAGGGCCTGTTGAAATGCACCTGGCATTGAACAGCTGAGTTCAGATCGATGCACCCCATTTTCAGTTGTGTACAGTAAACATTGGGTCACGTCATTTCAGGAACTGGAATTTTAAAACAGCGTTAGCTGCAGCAGGAACTGATATTTCTGTAGAATATCACAGAATGGTGACAGGACAGAAGTGATAGTTTCACATACACATTTCTGAGCTGATCGCCTGCAATCAGCTCTGCCATCACTGCTTGATCTACACTTGTCCAAGGGATAGCAAGAGTCAGTTTCATTCTTAAAGTTGTTAAAATTCAAACAAGATTCAGGTTGTATTTCATCTGCTTTTTTGTCTCTCTGTGGAAATCTAATTCTGTTGCTTCTGCTGAATCATTCAGTGGAGTTCAGATCTCTTAAGCAGTCACAGTACAGCTGATTATTCACTTGAAGCCTCCTCACCTTCACAGCATTCATGCAAGAGACCTTATTTCCTGTGGACATTCTCCCCTATTTCAGAGAGCTCTTGGTTTAAATTTGCTGCATTACACTGCCCTCTGAAGAGTAATTTAGCTGCTTCTCAAAAGTTACTTTGAGAAGTTGGTGTTTAGAAAGTGAAAGATGGCTGTGGGAAATCTCAGTGTTCTTTTAAATGTATCAAGCTTATAATGTAGTTCTTAAGTTAAAATCTTTGATTTATTAAATAGGATCTTACCGGATTATTTCTCTTGTAATAAAATTCTTTTACTCTGCAACGAAACAGGCGCATGGTAGTAGAACCTGTGGCTCCTGTCCCAGAGATAAGCACACTACCATGATGCCACAAGAGGGCGTCAAAGTATTCTTTAATCAACCTATTCTGATGTACCTCCAGGTCAAGTCAGGTTTGAACCTGGGCCTATAGCCTAGAAGGTACTCCACCATGTTAAACTTTAATAAGGAGATGATTAGAATTGATGTTTTTCCCAAGTGCAGTAAAGTATCTCCTCCCAAAAATATCACAGTGCTGTGTGTGACCATGTAGCTAGGGATAGATCCTTCAACTGCATCTGAGGCCCTATCCCAAACATTGATAACGAGCTGTGCTCTGTCTTTTTAACCTAAACAAATTCCCACTTGTATTCTCACCTTACTCTCAAATACTACAGTTATGTCTTGCTTTTTGGCAAACTTGTGGAATGGCCTCTTGGTTTCTTATGGGGAGAAACCCTGGAATAATGGAACTGAGCGCTGTAGGATGTTCAGTCAGGATGGGCCAAATGATCTCTCTCACCAAAGGTTAAGGATTTTCCTCTTCAGCAATAATTCTTTCATGGGCCAGGTCTCCTTGCACTGTACCCTGGTTGCAAAAGTAGCTGAATGACCTTTCTGTCATGGCCTGTGAATATTGTTGACAAGGCCAACATTTGACACTAATCCTTAATTGCCTTTGGGAGTGTGGTAGTGAGCTATTGCCTTTAATTCCTATAGTCCATCTCGTTTAGGCACAATGCTGTTTCAGATGGAATAATTAGGAGTTGATTGCCTAGTGGCATTATCGCCATACTATTAATCCAGAGAGCCTGGTAATAATCTATGAACTGGGTTCAAATCCTGCCATGGTAGATGGTGGAATTTAAATTCAATAAATATCCAGAATTAGGAGTCTAATGATGACCATGAAACCGTTGTTGATTGTCAGAAAAACCCATCTGATTCACTAGTATCCTTTAAGGAAGGAAACTGCCATCCTTATCTGGTGTGGCCTACGCGTGACTCTCAACCTGCAGCAATGTTGTTGACACCTAATGCAATTATCGTTGGTTAATACATGCTGTCCTGGCTGGTGACACTCACATCCCATGAATGAGTTAAAAAATATTACAAGATTTTGACACAGCAACCCAGTGCAGGAATGGCAATATAATTCCCAGTTGGGATGGTATGAGATTTGTGTGCGGTTCTTGGATGTAGTGGTGTTCCCATATACCTACTGTCCTTGACCTTCTTATTGATAAATGAGTGAGTGAAGTTCAGGAAATTCTTGTCTCTTCCTTTCTTTTAAGTGTCAATTAATAACTAAACTTTCTCATTTGTGCTTTTACATCCATGTGAATCTCTGTTGCAGTTTTTCCACAATTCCAGCTTATTTTCTGCAGTGTGGTGCAAAAATAATTGTACCAGGAATGTCTCAGATGCTGGACTCTGTCATTTCAGTAGACAGTAATTGAAGGAAGTGCCTTTTTCTGAAGTAACTTTCTAACTTCCCAATATATTCTCTTATTTCAGGCTACTACCGTACAGAAAGAGACAAAGGGACCTTGTATGAACTGTTCTACAAAAAGGAATTTCTGGATGAATTTCAACATATCACACTCTTCCGTCCTTTTGGGCCACTTATGAAAGTCAAAAGTGAAACAATCGATGTCTCGCAGCAGATCATCAATATCATCGTTCCTCTGTCTGGCCGCACTGAAGCGTTTGCCCAGTTCATGCAGAATTTCAGGTAGAAACATTGTGAAAGGGCGCAGTCAAAACCTAACCAATGTTCATTTTACCCTCTTCCTTGTTTGGGGTTTGTGGGTACTGTTTGGAGTTTAGGAAAGCAGATATTGCTTTGTCTGCTAGTTTGAGGGAGGCATCAGCGCTCTTATTGTAAAGAGGTTAAATCTTCGACTAAAATTACAAAGTAATTTCATGCAATCAGATCCTGCAGTAAAACCTTAAAGACATGTGCATGTATCATTGGTGCATTTGTATTTCTTAAAACTGACACTCTGCCAGTGTCCAGCTTACCCATGTCTAAGCATCCAGCTTTTCAATAAAACACCTATACTTCCAATTGTTGTTTCATGCAGAGATGTGTGCATTCGCCAGGATGGACACATTTACCTCACGGTCGTCTACTTTGGCCAGGAAGGGTTAGGTGAAGTGAAGAAGATCCTGGAAATGACTGCCAGGTGAGCCATAAAAAAGAATAAAAATAGAAAGTGTATCTGGGTAATTCAGGGCAGTGGGATAGCCTGCACCGAGTCATGCATGTAGGTTTGTATATGCAGTGTCCTCGGATTGAGTTACTTGTAATCAGTCTTATCCTTATTTTCAAATTCCTCCTTGGCCAGTCTATCTCTGTGACCTCTTCCTTGTAGAATCATACAACCCCTACAGTGTGGAATTAGGCCATTTGGCCTGTCGAGTCCACACCGACCCTCTCCAAAGGGTATCCCACCCAGACCAATCCCCAGCCTCATCCCTGTAACCCTGCGTTCCCCCATGGCTATCCTACCTAGCCAACACTATGGGCAAGTTAGCATGGCCAATCCAACCAACTGTGCCCACCTTTGGACTGTGGGAGTAAACCACAGAAAATCCACGCAGTCATGTGTAGAACATGCAAACTCCGCGCAGACAGTTGTCCAAGGGAAGAATCGAACCCAGATCCCTCCCGCTGTGGAGCAGCAATGCTAACCACTGAGCCACTGTGCTGCTCACATTTTTCCATCATTGGTTACCATGCTTTCTGCTACCCAGACCCCAACCTCTAGAATTCCTTTGCTAGCCCCTTCCATTTCTCTGTTCTCCTTTAACCCACTTCTATAAAACTACCCTTTTATTTGAAACTTCCTTACGTGGCTTGGTGTCAAATTGTTTTCGGTAACGCATCTATGAAGTGCATTGTGATTTTTTATTTTAACCGCATCAAAGGCACAGTGCAAATTGAATTTGTTAATACAGCCTTTATTACATTAAAACTGGAAATCCCTGGAATAAAAGATTTTCTTTCTGTGCAGTGAAACTAATTTTCACAACTACACTCTGGTTCCTTTGGCTGATGAGTTTTCTCGAGGACGTGGTCTGGATATGGGAGCCCAAGCCTGGGAGAAGGGCGAGGCACTGATGTTTTTCTGTGATGTGGATATTTATATATCTCCTGAGTTTCTTAATAGCTGTCGAATAAACACAGAACCTGGTAAGTTTTGACTGTTCGCGTTTTAAGAAGGACCATTGTGATGATTATATACGGTGAAGTTAAAAAGAGGATTCTCAATGAACCTCCTTGCATGGCTCTCCTCAATCTAACAAACCCTCAGAAAAACAGGCTAAATGGCTTCTTTGCTAATAGGGGTACCTTGCTCGACACAGGATGCTTAATATACCTACTTGCAAACAATGCGCTTCAAAAGTGCTATACAAATCTAAGTCTTTATTTCACGTCTAATGCTGAGCTGCTGCATCCACTCAATTTCAGTACCTTTTGTATCCCAAGAAGCTCTGTGTTCTTGGTGTGGAATCAGTGGGCAGAATGGCCTTTTTCAGTGCTCTACTATTTTTATAACAACAATAATTTGCATTTATAAAAATTTGTCACTTAAATGACTGTATTAAATCATGTATCACTTCTAGCCATTTATCAACAGCATGGTGTTCAGTTTTGGAATATGAGTTGCTTAACCCTTGTAGTCTGAGAGTCTTAGTTAGAACACCCCTGATCTATATATCTATCTGTTTGTGATGTTTCAACCCAGATTCATTTTACATCCTCCATGCTGTTGTACAACTTTGGACAGACTGAAAATTTCAGTCTTATATTAAAAAAAAGGTTGCATGTGTAGCTGCACATCTGGATCATTACCTGCCATTTTTTATATTGCATTATTGTGTTTTATACAGTGCCTCCTGACATAATTTCATTTCTATCTGTCTCTTATTTGCAGCATTTAATAAATGTGGGTTTTTTTCACAGGTAAGAAAGTTTTCTACCCTGTTGTGTTCAGCTTGTACAATCCAGCTATTGTCTACGCCAATCTGGATGGTGCCCCATCCATTGAGCAGCAGCTGGTGAGTGTTTTTTTTATATATAGGTCATGTTACTTATTAATTGTTTTCTTTTAGACCACATTTGTCTGCATTTCATTATATATTCGCACTCTACACCTCCATTGTACAGCTCATCATTGGATAGGTTCAAAGATTGGGACAGGGTGGACTGGGGGAGGGGTTGGTATTGTTGCCCAATTGGAGGTGTCACCTTTCAAACGAGGCTGACTATAAGTGAGGTCACAACAACTTTTTCTGATGGTCCTGGTGGATGTTAAAGATCGTTTGAAGATGAGATAGGTGTTGGTCAACATTCCTCCCTCAGCTCAACATGTGTGGAAAAAAAAATAGATGCATTGCTCACTTATGTTCTTGTTGTTTGTGGTATTATCATACACCAAAAACTAATGGATTTGCCTCATAACACCTGCATAGCTGCTTTTAAAAGTGATTTACTATATTGATGTGCCTTGAAGTATTTCCCTTGGACCTGAGTGTATATATACTACAGAGATGTACATTGTCTTGTTCTCCCTCCTGTGCTTCCAGTATGCTCTCTCTACTTTCCCTGATGGAACCCAGCTCTGACACCATTGAGAGTTCCAACATAAAAGGACCCTTGAACCTCCAAGAAGACATTTTCTTATTGTTGATACATTGTTTTTATTTTTAAAATGTATAGGAGGATAATAGGCATGTTTTAATCTGTAACAGCACGAATCTAATGGTTCAATTCGTCTTTGAGCCTCATTAACAACTGATTTTGAAATTCTTGGGAGATTGACAGCAGGGTCTTTTGCTGACTATAGAACCAAAGTCATAGAGATCTACTGCTCATCATGTCTATGCCAGTCAGAAACAACCACCTAACTATTCTAATCCCATTTCCCAGCACTTGGCCTTTAGCCTTGTGCTTTTGCGATGCCAGAGCATATATCTAACTACTTCTTAAGTGCTATGGGGTTTCTGCCTTTACCACCTTTACAGATAGTCAGTTCCAGATTCCAAGCACCCTCTGGGTGGAAAGGTTTCTCCTGACATCTCTTCTAAACCTTCATGTTATTACCTTAAATCTGTGCCCTCTGATCATTAATTCAGCGCCCCACCCCAATCTAGGTTTGAAGTTTCTTCCTGTCTACCTTATGTATGCCCCTGATAATTTTATCCATCTCAATCATGACCCCTTTCAATCTCCTTTGCTCCAAGGAAAGCAAACCCAATCTGTCCAATCTCGATTGATAATTGAAACCCTCCATCCCAGGCAACATCCTGGTAAATCTCCTCTGCACCCTCTCCAATGCTATCACATTCCCTCCTATAATGTGGATTCCAGAACAGCACACAATATTCTACCTTCAACCTAACCAAACTTTTATACGGTTCTAACATAACATCCTTCCTCTTAAACTCCGTGCCTTGACTAATAAAGGCAAGTATACCATATGCCGCCTTAACCACTTTATTGACCTTGTCTGATACATGAGCACTAAGATCCCTGTGATCCTTGGTGCTTCTTATGTATTCTTTGCCTTGTTTGTCTTGCCCAAGTGCATCATCTCATATTTATCTGCATTGAATTGCATTTGCCACTGATAAGCCTACCTGACCAGCCTGTCCATATCCTGTTGGAAGGCTATCCTCCTCTCTATTCTATATCGTCTGTAAAAATACTGATCAACCCTCCCACATTAAGTCTCAATCATATATATAAACTACAAACAGCAAGGGTCCCAACTCTGACCTCTGTGAGACCCCAATAGACAGACTTCAAGTTGGAAAAACACCCCTCAACTATCACTGTCTTCCTCCTGCTACTCGGCCAAATTTCTTTGGATGCCACGGGTTCTCCTATGTGGGGCCTTATCACAAGGTTTGCTGAAGTTCAAGTAGACTACAACGATAGCTTTGACCAGTTCAAATCCTCTATTCCATTAATACGATGATTGTTGTGACACGCACGGGATTGAGGGATATATTGCTTGTTTGAGGCTGGATACTTTAATTCTTGCCTGAACCTACCTCTGATTTGAGCAGGTAATGCCATTGTTTCACAATTCTTGGATTGTAATGAGTGATATGATGCGAAGAAGTGAACTAATGTTTTGCACTGTCTGTTGAAATTATTGGGAAGCTAACATCACTTTTGTTCTATGAAGCTGTGCTCATTTCTTTCTAACCTTCACACAGGTGCACAAGAAAGATTCTGGGTTCTGGCGAGATTTTGGATTTGGGATGACTTGTCAATATCGCTCCGATTTCCTCACTATTGGTGAGTGAACATAGTTTTGAGTTGTGGTTCATTCCTTGTTGTGGGAATTGTTCACTCTTACTTATGTCAGTGACTGGCAACTAGGGGCAATCCTCACTTCAGTGAATGGGCAGCACTGTTGGTGTTCGGGAGTGAATTGTTTCAGGTAAGAAGATTTTCTGTAGATGAATCAACTTCACTGACGACTCAATGCCATACCAATCAGAGGACAGTTGAGATGTTAAACTGGAGGCCTGCCTGCTAATGCGGACACGAAAGGTCATATGACCAGTATTCAAACGAAAGCAGCAGAGCTGTTCCCCTTGTCCTGGCCAAAGATTAAATGGAAAAAAAATTATCTAGTCATGATCTCATCATTGGTTTGTGAGGTCTTGTGTTTAAATTGGCAGCTGCATTTCCTACTTTATAGCTTTATAAGTGCAAGTGATTCTTTTCTGTTTAGCTCCCAGCACACTTAATATTGGTGTATCTGCACTGTTTTTAGCACAATTGCATGCAATCAACTTACCCGTGGGATCTGACACAGGTCACATGAAGGTAATCGTCAGATTCATTGGAAACCTACCCCGTAAGACAAAATCCACAAGAAATTTGCAATCTTGACTGCACAGCTGGAATGTAGATACTGAATGTAGATTGTTTCCACAATTACCATAACATGGTGGTGTCATCACATTGAAACTCAATGTCATGGGGCAAGGTGACATAGACTTTATCACATATTTTTGCCTGGAGATATCTTTCCCCGGCAACTATCCATCCTCTGCTTGGCTCACATTCAGTTGGGTTGGACCTGGTTGGACAGCAGTCACTTGGATCTTTATGTAGGAGGCTGTATAGGAGGCCATCTGACCCATTAGGCCTATGCTGACTCTTTGTACATTAGTCGCATTTTCCTCCTCGATAGAAATATAGAAGATAGGAGCAGGAGGAGGCCACTCAGCCTTTGGAGCCTGCTGCACCATTCATCACGATCATGAATGCTTGCCCAACTCAATGGCTTAATCTTGCTTTCTCCCCGTAACCTTTGATCCCATTCACCCCAACTGCTATGTCAAGCCACCTCTTGAATACATTCAATGTTTTGGCATCAAGTACTTCCTGCGGTAATGAATTCCACAGGCTTGTCATTCTGTGGTGAAGAAATGTCTCCTCTTCCCTGTCCTAATAATTGTTTATTCACTTTCCTTTTGAGAGTTATTGAATTTGTTTTCTCAACCCTTTAAGACAGCATCGTCTTGGATTAGACAGAGATCAGCGCTAAGATCACTGTGTTCACTGTCACCTATTCTCCAAGCTTGCCTCAACTGTTCTTAAAGTGAGAACACTAGTTAAACCTTATTTCAGAACTTGTGTGCACAGCCTATGTCCTAGCCTGACAGTCCAATCCAATCTTGATTGAAAAACCATACTATTTCAATGTAAACCAAGAACCTGACTCGCTGTTTTCTTTAATATCCTGCTTTATTAGTTGATGAAAAGTTGACCAACAATCTTATCCCTTTTCCAGCACTCCCCGGTGAATGAAATTTGCTATTTGTGGGATTTCGTCTTCCAACTTTCTCCCAGCTTTGTTTTCACAGTGTTTTGAAGTAACGTTGTTGGATGGGGGACACCTGCAACGTGACAAGACACTAGCTGAACATGAATTCTTTCTCTCCACAGGTGGCTTTGACCTGGATGTGAAAGGGTGGGGAGGGGAGGATGTCCACCTGTACAGAAAGTATCTCCACAGTGACCTGATCGTGGTGCGGACACCGGTCTCCAGCCTCTTCCACCTGTGGCACGAGAAGCATTGCGCAGACGAGCTGACTCCAGAGCAGTACCGCATGTGCATTCAGTCAAAAGCCATGAACGAGGCTTCCCAGGCTCACCTTGGGATGTTGGTGTTTCGAGATGAGATTGAGGCCCATCTCCGCAAACAAGCCTACAGGACTGACAGCGACATTCCTGACTGAGTCAGAGGTCTTTGCTATTTGGCCTGTTCAGGCTTTTACATTTGCGGTCTTTGGGTCAGCACCTGTTGTGTTTAGTAATGGGACCACAGATGACAAAATTTTGTATTACATTGTGCTGTTGCAGTGCTTAATTAATGGCCCAAAATGCGCTGATGAGTTTACACATCTGCGAGGAGTTGAGCGTTGTGTGTGCCATTTGCTCTCACAATACAAGTGTACCCAGAGATCCCAGATACTCAGGAGTTTGTAAAGTGCTGGGGAAAAAAGAATTTGCCTCTTCAGGTATTCCTATCCTTCACGCAAAGGGTCTTGCATGATGGGCACACTGTTGTTTGAATGATTGGATCCACCTGGTTCAGGAATTTCCAGGGTTTCAGTGTGAACTTATGGAATAATGACTAGGTATAGAACAGTATTAATCTTCAGTGAATAGGACCACATATGCGCAATTTCTACGCACACTCTTTATACTGCCACTTTGTTTCCAGCCGTCTGTGGAACTTTATGCAAAGCCTCACGAGTAGAAGGCCAACCAAGTGCTAGAATCACCACCTATTGTGTACATCAAGGTCAGTTCTGCTCATCTGATTATATTTTGGACTCCGGGCTAAAGGACATCATATTTGACTCTAAATGAAGCACATCATGCAAACTGATAGCAAGAGAGCACTGCACTGCAATGGGGGTGCTATTCTTCGAATGAGAAGTTCAATCGGTGCTCCGTCCCATGGTATTATTCCAGGATGAACAAAGGTCTTCTCCCATTGTCTTGCCCAATGTCTCGCTCTCTTTATCTCTCAACCAACACTCATAAACAGATTGACTTATATCATTATTTCTAACACAGAATCATTGGTGTTTTTATCCCACAAGGAGAGAATGCTATAATCTCAGCAGGAGTTATTAAGATTGAGGGAGAAAGAGATCCCACATTATTTTTAACTTCAATAATTGAACTTGCGTGTGAATGAAACTAAAACGTTAGACTCATTTTTCAACATTTCTAAACTATTTCATTGTGTGTAATATGCTTCGAGATGTTTCTGAGACATGAAGTCCACGTCTGTTTTGATGTCTTTTATCATCTGAGGCCCAGTTTAGCTCAATTAGCTGGACGTCTGGTTTACAATGCAGAATACTGCAAATAGAGTGGGTTCAATTCCTGTACCAAAAGATTCTTCTCAACCTCATCCATTGTCTTGAGCATGGTGTCCCTCGGGTTAAACCATCACCAGTCATCTTTCTTTAATGAGAGAGCAGCCCTATGGTCTGGTAGGACTAATGGTGACTTTACCTTTTATCTTTTACCTTCTGCACATTTTTCTTTCCTCTGCTAAAGATTTGGAAATGTGCTTCCCTCCCAAGATGTGATGAGTATGTATTTCTGCAAGCCTGCAGACAAAAAATGTGATTTGTTCATTAATGGGCAAAACCTAGAGACTTGTGTGATAGAGCCACAAGAGGTAGGAGATTTGTGCTTTTGGATTCTTAATTATATTTTCAATTCCTTTATGTTTATTTGGTATGTGTGAGGCTAGTGGGGAGAAGAGTAGATGAGAATTGTTCCAGCAACAAAACTACCCAAATCTGCAATCATTTTATCTAACTTATTTGGATTGATCTTCCCTATCTAACTGTAAGGAAAACTGTGAACATGACGGTTCTATAGATGTTCACCTGTAAGATTCTCCTTCAAATAATACAAAGCACATGTGGCATATTCCTGAGATCATGGTTCAGATGACAAAGCTTCTAGCTAATGTTGTCTCTAAGCTCCACAACTGCTCTAGGGATCTAGAGCGGACGGGCGGCACGGTGGCTCAGTGGTTAGCACTGCTGCCTCACAGCGTTAGGGTCCCAGGTTCAATTCCAGCCTCGGGTGACTGTCTGTGTGGAGTTTGTACGTTCTCCCTGTGTCTGTGTGGGTTTCCTCCGGGTATTCTGGTTCCCTCCCACAGTCCAAAGATGTGCAGGTCAGGTGAATTGGTCATGCTCAATTGTCCATCGTGTTAGGTGCATTAGTCAGAGGGAAATGGGTCTCGGTGGGTTACTCTTCGGAGGGTTGATGTGGACTGGTTGGGCCAAAGGGCTTGTTTCCACACTGCAGGGAATCTAATCTCCTGAGGTTTGCAAACTGGTGTGCCAGCGCATTGACTTCATCTCTTAGAAATCATTGGTACGCACTGAAAGGTTCATGCACTAGAGGGAGTATTGCTTCTTGCTATCAAAACTCCCAACTTTACTTATGCTGTGGAAATGGGATGTGGGTGTTTGCAGTGAGATCAACATTTATCACTCATCCCTCACTGTCCTGAACTGCTGCCTGGGACCACTACTATCCTTAGGGTTAAGTACCCACAGTTCGGAAAGCAGTTCCAGGATTTTGACCCAGTGATAGTGAAGGAATAGCGATATAATTCCAAATCAGGATAGGGAAACTTGGACTGGAACTTCCAGGTAGTGTGTTCGCACGCCCTTATATCTCAAGATGGCAGGAGCTTGCAGGGTTGGAAAGAGCTGTCAGAGGACCATTAATAATGATGTGTTGCAGTGTATCTCGTAGATGCTACTCATTGCTGCCATTGTGCATTATGGTGATGCAAGCTTTGAATTTGAGGGTGTCCGATACCTACTCTTTGAATGGACTACGTTATGCTGGAGTGTGCTGAACTTCTTCAGTGTTCTGATTAGATTCCCTACAGTGTGGAAACAGGCCCTTCGGCCCAACAAGTACACCGTCCCTCCAAAGAGTAACCCACCAAGACCCATTTCCCTCTGACTAATGCACCTAACACTTTGGACAATTTAGCATGGCCAATTCACCTAACCTGCACATCTTTGGACTGTAGGAGGAAACCCACGCAGACACAGGGAGAATGTGCAAACCCCACACAGACAGTTGCCTGAGGTTGGATTGAACCTGGTGCTGTGAGGCAGCACTGCTAACGACTGAGCCACCGTGCTGCTCTTTGGAGCCATGTTCATCCATAACATATCACTCAGTGATTTTTCAGGCTGCTTAGGTGCAGAAACGAATTATGCTGATGCTTAGATCATTAAATTTTCTTAACATTCTTCAATTTAAATTGAATTCAATTTGCCTTTACCAACTTTCAATTCGGAGAGCCACTAGCTATTGATAAATGAGAAAACCCTTTCTTGACTGAATATCAAGGTCAAGACTGGCAGTGATTTATTGATTGCAAGACCATAGTTTTCATTACCTAAATTGATGTGTTGTAATGGCAAACATTGTGTTATTTATAGATAGAATTATGTAGCAGTTTGAACAACAAATAATTAAGTCAGTTATTTCACATGATTAATCTCAGAACTTGTAAAGGGTGTTGACTTTATCAATGAACTTCAACATTGCTGAACACTAAATAATTGAGACCCCATTGTGTGATTCAATCTGTTGAGTATATAGCCAAAAATGGAGAAATTATAGTTATGAACAGTTATCGAGCAGTTTTGAATTTGAATTGAAGTTGTAGAAGCAGTTCGGTGCACCACCAGCATTAATTGGATCATTGTCAATAAATATCATTAAGAGCACTATCTGAGACTTTGCCAAAATGATGGAAGTATTTTAGAAGTAAATGTTTTGAGGCGATACCTACTGCCTGTACCTAACTGAATTGACTGTACAATCTGACTGCTCTAATCGTTTACTCCCTGTTGTTGTAATACATTGTACTTGTAAAAATACCTGCCTATCTCTTTTAGGTAAAGGACACCCCAGAGGTAAGTGACAAGAGAATTTTCTAACTAGCGACAGCTATCAAAGGTAAAGGTAATCTTGACCAAGTCAGGTTTGCCGTTATATACCTTACATTCATAGAAAATTCCCTTTCCACTCACTTGACAGGGCTGGCTGATGCGTGTACAGGTTGCGTCTCATATTGCCCATAACTTTGAACGAGAAAAGTTTCTGAAAGATGTCAACTTTAATAAGGTACAGATGCCTAGGCATCAAACTCTATTTTCTACTCCTCTAACTTCCCAATCTTCCTTTAACACTGACAAGAAAATGTGTTTCCTTGTCACATGGTTTTAATTAGATTCCATTTCTTAGCATCTGTTTTACTGGCCTGATAGGCTGTCCATTTTTACTGAACTCCACTTTAAAAAAGCTGTTCACTTTCCCAACACCACTTAATAATATAGCAGCAGGGATCAGGCAAAGGTGTGGCTGTTAGAGATTGGCTGTTTCGATCCCGGTAATCTGTCACTTTTGCTTGATTGGAGGGGGAGTGGGGAAATGAAACCCAGATATAATATGCTACCCGATTTTACCCTCCAGTAGAGTGCTACATTGAAAGTCTTACTCATGAGTATAAATAGCAATTATCCTTGCAATGTGAACTCTCAAACAATGGGATAGTTCAATTATACTCCCTCCTAACTCCATCCCAAAGTAACTGCGGCTATGACCTTTTATTACATGTTGATATTTCCACAGAATTGGTTATTGAGTCATAATGATGTACAGCACAGACTTTATGATCCAATTTATCCATGCCAACCAGATATCCTAAATCTATCTAGTCCCACTTTCCAACATTTAGCCCATATCCATCTAAACCCTTCCTATTCATATACCCATCTTGTAAATGTTGTAACTGTACCAGCCTCAACCACTTCCTCTGGCAGCACATTCCATACATGCACAACCCTCTGCGTGAAATGTTGCCCCTTAGGTCCCTTTTAATCTTTCCCCTCTCACATTAAACCTATGAGCTCTACCTTTGGACTCCTTTACCCTGGGGAAAAAAAACTTTGGCTATTCACCCTATCCGTACCCCTCATGATTTTATAAACCTCTATAAGGTCACCCCTCAGCCTCCGACGCTGCAGGGAAAATAGCCCCAGCCTGTTCAAACCTCCCAACCCCGGTGACATCCTTGTATATCTTTTCTGAACCCTTTCAACTTTCACAATATCTTCCCTGTAGTAGGTTGCTCATTTTCATTCATATTTAATTAATCTAATAATTGAAGAATGCTTACACTGTACCATTGATAAAATCAAATGTGAAGTGTTGAATCAATTGGAGGTTTGGCTGAATTGCTGAGAGCTTGTTTGGTTCCTCTCCAGTCGATATTATCCCTGTGCTCTACTTCCATTGGAATATTTGTTCAGTATTAAAAGCACAGGTACAGAGATGTTTAGACAGCCCCTACCTTATGAACTTGTTTCGGTCCAATTTCTCTTAGTTGCTTTTGTACAAATACAATTTTACCTTGTAGACAAATCCACAAATCACTTAATTCCTTGAACCAATTGTGGTTCAGCTGTACTTTGGTGTGATCAAATCATTAATGGACCAAGCTTTTGAAACTAATACCTCATGGTTTCTGGAAGAGTCAAAGAAACTAATGACTTTTGGAGAATGAATCTTTGAATTCATTTGGGACGGTATTGTGCAAGGCTTGATTGTTCTCATGATTTGTTGGGGGGGGGGGGGGAGGGTAACAACGTTACCTGTCAGGAGCAACCTGATTTAATCTCGCTGCATTCCCAACTGGTTATGTTACACATTTACCACTATATATTGATGTTAGAACCATTCATAGGCTGCAGTTATAGGGTGCTGATGCAAAGGCATGGGAAAAGGGTGGGGAAGCTTAATCATATGAACATATATAATCATATACCTTCAAGGTAGGTTAAATTCTCTAGGGACTCACTGTACTGAGAGAACAAGAATCATGCAAGTGGAAATATCCTCTCCCTGGTCACTTCCGCCTTGGGGTCTCCTTCAAGGCTTTATGTAACAACAGTATTCTGTTTGTACCCACTGTGGCTGAAGATGAATGATGCTCTGAGGTATGGTTACATTCTTCCATGTGCCCCTTAGAGTCTCACCCATATTAAGTAGAGAAAGTAATATTTACTTTTGAGAGTGGATGAGGCTGCCTTCTCAATAAATGCTGAAACACTGTGTGCATTGTGGTGTCTTTTACTCAATCTTGCAAAATACAGAATGGATTTGGGGTTAATTTGAGGATCGTGCACTATAGCATGCAAAGACTGATTGGAGGATCCATTCCTAGCACCCCGATTTAATGCCTCATTTTCGGCTTAACACGCATAAGGAAGTTTGTTTAGTACAGTTTAAGACCCAGAACAATGAATTGTCTCTTCCACATCTGTTGGTCCTCTTTCTCTCCCTGCTGTCTGTCTCTTCTGGCACAGTGGATCAGTGGTAAGTACAGCTGCCTCAGCAGCAGGGACCCAGGTTTGATGCCAATCTTGGGTGACTATCTGTGTGGAGTTTGCACATTCTCCCCGTGTCTGCGTGGGTTTCCTCTGGGTGCTCTGATTGTCTCCCGCTGTTCAAAGAGGTGCAGGTTAGGTGGATTAGCGGAGCTACATTTCCCAGGTGTCTAGGGATGTGTGGGCTAGGTGGGTTAGCCATGGGAAATGCAGAGTGATAGGGAGGAGCTGGGTGGAAAGTTCTTTGGTGGGTAGGGCCAAATGAGATGTTAAACTGAGTCTCCATTGGGCCCTCTCAGTGCATGTTAGGATCCCACGGCTCTGTTTTGTAAATGTCAAGTCCTTCTCGATGTCCTGGTCAATATTTCTCCCTTAAAGAATATGTAAAAAAAAATTGATGTGGTCATCAACATTGCTGTTTGTGGGAACCTGCTGTGCGCAAACTGCCCGATGTCTTTCCAAGAGAAGTAAGTTGTTGGTTATAAAGCATCTTGGATTCTGGGCTTTGGTACGTCGGTTACCAGTGAGAAATTTCTCAATCAAAGGGATTGTGAGGAGTGGGATCCATGATGAAAGGAAAAATCATTGGGGCTAAATCTAAAGGTGGCTAAACCAATGGTCTTTTAAGGGACTGTGGGAGTTCATCCCAAAGGTAAAACACTGAGTGAATCTGTATTGGAAGACTGGAAGTAACATGATCCTGTATCTGGCCCCGGGCTGCTAAGTCTTTGATCTGCACGTATTACCCTACGTTGTCCTTTTAATACTGTTTAGTCAACTGGGCTCTGCAGAGGTGTCAGTGGATTTTTCAGGACCCCTCCTATGTAAGCAGTGAAGACCCCTTACAAAGATCTGCTGAACAACCGTGTTCCCTTTGTATCCCTTGGTATAAATAAGATTATATGATAAAGATGGATATTTAAAAATAAGTTTGCAATCTGGATATGCCAATTGCACATGATCATTCATAAAGATACCTTCACTTTCTAATTTCCTGCCTTAGGAGAGAGTGTGAAAAGTGTTAAATATTGTTGATGTGAATATAACTTACTTGTCCATATATTTTTGGGAAAAAATCATATTAGGCTTTAAAGCAGTGTGGAATCCAGTGGTTGGCAAAAGTAGTACACAAAAGAACACATTTTTATATGTGGAATCCTTCACGGATATCCTGAGAGTTAAAAGCTGCAAGCATTCAAGAACTGAGCAACCAGTGTTGAAGGACATCTTTGCATGGGGCTAGACAGATGGTTTAGCTCTAATATGATAGTCATACCAGGAGGGGGAGCTGCTGTGCTGCACTAGAGTATCCCAGTTGAATCTGCATCAAAATTCGGTTGTAATGTTGTATAAGGTAATGGTTCTGAAAGTGTTAATGTCTGTGTTACGTTGAGCTCTGCTGCTTGTACTCATGTCACATAGTCTGTGGGTGGAGACAGTGAGTTAAACCCAAGCTTTTGGGAAATAGCAGATGTATCTCCCAGTTTCGTACTAACATTCTGACAAAGAGTCATTGGACTTGAGGCATTGACTCTGATTCTCTCTTTATGGATGATGTCAGACCTTCTGGGCTTCTTCAGCACTTGCTGTTGTTGTTTCAGATTCCAGCTTTTGCATTTCTTTGTTTTATTGTCCAAGTAATGATATCTGACCAAATATAGTTGTACTTATCACTCATGCAATAAACCTTCCTCTTATCTAAGAACAGGGCCTGTTCTGTAGATGTACAAGGTTGGTATGTTCTCTAACACTAATCACTAGACAGACCCAGACAAAGCAAAGTTGATGGCAGTGAACTATGTCAAACATCCCTTATCCAGTATCTCACAGCGGAAGATGTGGCAAATACCAAGAGTGATTAAAGGGGAAAATAGCACTGGTTCAGAGCTCTTCTTTAAAAATTTTACATAGGATAGTTGTTCACAAGGCCAACATTAGCTGGCTGTTCCACTTGCATCTTGAACTGATAGGGACTGATAAGGACAGTTAAGAGTCAATGATATGGCAATGGGTCTGGAATCACATGTAGGTCAAACCAATTAAGAATGGCAGATTTCCTTCCCGAAAGGATGTTAGTGAAGCAGATGAGTTTTTATGATTAACAGTGGTCATCATTAGACTATGTTTTAATTCCAGGTTTTATTGAGTACAAATGTTACCATCTCCCATAGCGGCCTTTGGTTGTATGTGCACAGAACATTAGGCTGAGGCTCTGCATCAGCAACCCAATGGCGTTTACACAATGCTGTACACCTCCGTTGTGGATATCCTGCATGTTAAGTGGACCTTGAAGCTTGCACTGGATGATGTTTTTCTCATTAATATTTTTAACCTTTTCTCCTTATTAACTCCTTTAAAGTATTTAAACTTCAGTCTTGACCTGTCCCAGGTTCATGTTCAAGGTTTGTCGCATTTGCTACTCACAGTATGGTATCTAATTATTAGCCCCCCACCCCCGTGCCTGGGTCCTTAATTACAGATTATTGTTTTAACTTGTATCCAGACCTGTTCCCTTATCATCCCTGCACTGTCTAACCTACATTGGATCCCAGTCAAGCATCAGCTTGGTTTTACATTTTTTTGTCCTTGTCTCTCCATGAATTTATCTCTAATCTCTTACAATCATACAAACCTCTGAGATAACTGCACACTACTAAATCTGTCCCCTTGTTATAGTAGCTTCACCATTAGTGGCCACGCCTATACTTGCCTTGACACCAAGCTCTGGAATTCCCTCACATCCCCTCTCCACCACACTTTTGCCTTTTGAGACATTTCTTAAAGTCTACTCTTTGAACATGTGTCAAGTTGTTTGGCCTACTATCTCCTTATATGGTATTTTATATCACAATGCTCTTGTAAAATGCATTGGGAAGATACATTAAAAAGGTGCAATATAGATCATAGAATCCCCACAGTGCAACTCATTGAGCCCAGGCTGCCCCTCAGAAGAGCATTTCACCCAGATCCAACCCTTCCTTTGTAACCCTTCCTTTCACATGGCTAATCTACCTAGCCTGTATATCCCTGGACACAATGTGGAATTTGCCATGGCCAATACACCTAACCTGCACATCTTCAGACTGTGGGAGGAAATCGCAGACGTGCGGAGAACGTGTAAGCTCCACACAGACAGTCACCCGAGGCAGGAATTGAACCCAGGTCCCTGGTGCTGTGAGGCAGCAGTGCTAACCACTGTACTGCCCTAGATAGATATATATTGTCATGGGAGGAATTAATATTAGCTTGATTAACATTAGTCTGTCAGTGCTGCTCACATATCCCTTTCTTATCTCGTTGCACACATTCAATAGCCAGGAATGATAATAGCTTTGCTCACAAGACATCCTTGCAGCCCAATCATCTTACTGCACAGCTTTTCTGCCCACTGTTGGAAAAAGCTGAGGGAAAAAGCAAGGGAAAATGTAAAGGAGTCGACATTAGTTATCAAAGTTACACTGCAACATGATTAAAGACTTAGCAATAAATGTTGACAATCTGGCATAATTTGACATTCTGAGTTTTTCTCACACGCAGGAGGGGGCTGAGGGGTGATAATATTATTGGCATCCAGGGAAAGGAAGACCAGAAGTGTCTAATGGTCATATTTGAATTTTGAAAATGTTTGACAAGTTTGAAATAGAAGAGATATTTCTTCTGCAAGATTCCAAATGAGGAGACATCCACACAACACGGTCACTAATAAATCCAGTGAGAAATTCAGGAGAAATGTCTTTACCCAGAAAGTGGTGAGAAGCTGGAAGTCTATCACAAGGAGTGACAGCAACCAATAAGCTCGGACTTTTCTCTCTGGAGAGAAGGAGGAAGAGAGGTGACCTGATCGAGGTATACAAGATAATGAGAGGAATAGATAGAGTCAATAGCCAGAGACTTTTCCCCAGGGCAGAATTGACTGGTACAAGTGGTCATAGTTTTAAGAGATTCGGGGAAAGGTATAGATGAGACCTCAGAGGTGGGTTCTTTACGCAGACAGTTGTGAATGCATGGATTGCGTTGCCAATGGTGGTAGAGTCATTAGGGACATGTAAGTGATGTCTGGACATGCACATGGATAGCAGTGAGTTGAGGGGTGTGTCGGTTAAGTTATTATATTTTACATTAGAATAAACCTCAGCACACATTGTGGGCCAAAGGGCCTGTCCTGTGCTGTATTTTTCTATGTTCTATGTTCTAATACAGATGCACTTAAGAGGACACTGGATAAGGAGAGAGAAAGACATAGAGGAATTTGCTGAAGCTGGGTGGATCAGTGGGTGGCTAGCACTAGGGACCCAGGTTTGATTCTACCCTCCAGTGACTGCGTGGGTTTCCTCCGGGTGCTCCGGTTTCCTCCCACAGTCCAAAGCTGTGCAGATTAGGTGGATTGGCCATGCTAAATTGCCCATAATGTCCAGGGATGTGCGGGCTAGGTGGATTAGCCATGGGAAATACAGGGTGGTAGGGTAAGGAGTTGAGTCTGGATGGGATGCACTTTGCAGGGTTGTTGTGGACTCAATAGGCTGAATGGTCTGATTCCACATTGTGGGGATTCTGAGACCTTGATGCAGTCCAATGGAAGGAGGCATGTGGGTGCAATGAACAGTAGGAGTCACCAGTTTGGGCTAAATGGCAAGTTTCTGTGCAGTAATGAATCTATCTCTCTCCCTCCCTTTCGTGCTGTCATTCATTTTCTCACTGAATCTATGTATCTTCCAGGGTGGTATGGTAGCTCAGTGGTTAGCACTGCTGCCTCACAGCACTAGGGTCCCAGGTTCGATTCCATCCTCGGGCGACTGTCTGTGTGGAGTTTGCACATTCTCCTCGCGTCTGCATGGGTTTCCTCCTGGTGCTCTGGTTTCCTCCCACAATCCAAAGATGTGCAGGTTAGGTGAATTGGTCATGCTAAGTTGCCTGTAGTGTTAGGTACATTAGTCAGAGGGTAATGGGTCTGGGTGGGTTAATTTTCGGAGGGTTGGTGTGGACTTGTTGGGGCGAAGGGCCTGTTTCCACACTGTAGGGAATCTAATCTAATCTTCTCTGTCTTCTGATGGTGTCACTATTTTCTCACTTAATCTGCCCCCTCCCTCCTTCCTTCTCATTCCCTTTCCTTCTCCTTGCCTGTCTTTCTCTTCCTCGCTTTATTTTTCTCTTCCTCTTCCTCATTCCCACTCTCCAAATGCCAACATGATGGAATTGTGTTTGGCTGTTGCAATGCTATCAGGCCCAGATTCCATCAGTAATTGTCCCCGAGCAGACTTCAGATCAGGCTGCAGCTCACAAAATTTAATGTCCTTTCATCTTTACCCAGGCAGTGCTATCATATCCTCCTCGCTCAAGGGATTGACTCTAACAGCCATTGAGCCGTTTGATGTGCGGCATCGTTCCCAAGTCTTTAAGATAAACTCAATTGGGTTGTTAAGCTTCAAGAGTTGTCCTTAATCAAAACTTTCAGTTGACATTCTTGTTCTTTTGAGAGTGAATGCAGACTGCAGCCGTGATCAAATTTCAGCAAATGTACAGCTGTAGAGCTGAGGAAAAGCAGTCCAGGTTTTACAATTCCCTACTGTGAGGGTAGGGAGCCTGTCCTGATTCTGTTAACTTCTGAGAGAAAGAAACGAAGAAAATAGGAGCAAGAGGAGGCCGTTCAGCCCTTTGAGCCTGCTCTGCCATTCAGTAAGATCATGGCTGATCATAAAACTCAACAGTCTATTCCTGCTTTTCCCACATATCTTGATCCCTTTAGAACCAAGTGCTATATCCAGTTCCTTCTTAGAATTGGATTGGAATTACCTTTATTGTCACATTTATTCAAATATGTACAAGTCGCCACTTATAGCGCCATCTTAGGTACAAAGGTCCCTGCATATAGCTTCTTGAGTTACAGCTCTTAGAAGAGGTTTTATGAATAAGTTATAAAATGGAGAAAAAATGATTCAAAACAGCAGTCTTCCAATACAGTCCTTGCAGGTAACTGGCTTCCATTCCACACTGGGCTTTGGTATCGTACAATGTTTTGGCCTCAACTGTTTTCTGTGCTAGGGATGACCATAGGAATTCTTGCATTCACATAGCGTCCTTTACGACTTCAGGCTTCAAGTTTAGTCACTGTTGCATTGTGGGCAAGGCATCTACTAATTTTCCCAGAGCAAGCTTCCCATAAACAGCAACGGTCAGACAATGGTCAAACAATAACAGTAGTGAGAACACAAGAGGTCAAAGTTAGGAAAGGGCAGAAAGCTTGGATGTTTGTGGGTTTGGAGGAGGTTAGGAGGTTGGATCAGGATAGCAGAGGCCATGGAGGAATTTGCAGCCAGGACTCCTTAGAACTCTCTTCATCTTCTTCAGACCAGTGATGAATATCAGCCAGGACTCCTTAGAACTCTCTTCATCTTCTTCAGACCAGTGATGTGGGATATTTTAACTTCACCTGAAAGTGCAGATGTGGTCTTTCAATGTCTCATCAAAAATAACATTCCTGGCATTGCAGCCCCTCAGTGCAGAGGAGCGTCAGACCATCATTCCTAGGTTTCTGTGCTCGAATCCCAGAGTGACCCTTGCACCCACAATCTTCTCAGTAAGAAGTGGCAACACGCAACCGAGTGCAAGATGCCCAACACAAAGGGCAGTACCCTCCAGGATATTTTGCCAGACCCTGACATTGACCTACGTTTTAACCTACGTTTGAGTTATAGGGAGAGGCTGGATAGGCTGGGACATTTTTCACTGGAGCGCAGGAGGCTGAGGGGTGACCTTACAGAGGTTCAGAAAATCGTGAGGTGAAGATAAGGTGAATAGCAGGTGTCTTTTCCCAAGGGTGGGGGACTTCAAGACCAGAGGGCATATTTTTAAGGTGAGAGGAGAAAGATTTCAAAAAGACATGAGAGGCAATTTTTTTTTTAACAGAGGGTGGTTTCTGTGTGGAATGAACTTCCAGAGGAAGTGACGGATGTGGGTACAGTCACAATGTTTAAAAGACATTTAGGTAAGTACATGAATAAGAAATGTTTGGAGGGATATGGGCTAAGCATAGGCAGGTGGGACTAATTTAGTTTGGGATTATGGTCAGACTGGTTGGACCGAAGTGTCTGTTTCCATGCTGTATGACTCTGTGACTCCTGACTCAACTCTGAGAACAATGATTCAGAATCCTGAAATAAAACAAAGAACAGCAGATGCTGAAGAAGTTCAGAAAATGCTGTAAAAACTCGGCAGAATCTGTCGAGAGCGAAAGCAAAGTTAACATTTCCCATTCAGTAATCCTTCTTCAGAGTTGTTCTGAAGAATGATCACTGGATTAGAAACACTGTTACTCTATCTCTCTTCACAGACGCTGCCAGACCTGCTGAGTTTCTCCAGCTATTACTGAACCTCTTTCAGAATCCTGAATGCTATCATATGGATAGACATCTTCAGGGATGCCAACCTGCTGTGGGTTGACCTAGGGTTGCCAGAAATATTAAATCCTGGGGCAACTTCAGAGGAAAATAGAAATTTGTTTCTTCAATCTCTTTTAACACTTGTTTTTGGTAAGAATAGTGGAAATAGAAACAGGGGTGGCTGGCCTGTTCCTTTCAGCTTGCTTCATCACCCGGTTGATCTGACTGTGGTATTAACCAGTGTGCTCTCTAAACTGCACAGGGCAAGAGGCACAACAATCAGTTCTAGAAAAATTAGCAGGAGTACAGTTCTTCTCTGTATTTCCTTGCATCTTTGCCTTTTCCCCTTGACTCACTTGTTGATCAGTTAAACTCTGCCTTAAATATATTCAATGACTCACCATTATTGCTTGTTGGCAAGAGGATTCCTCCTCATCTTTGTCTTAAACAGGAGACTCATTAATGTTAAATTGTACCTCCTAATTCTAGATTTTCTAACATGGAGAAATATTGTCCCATTATCAACCTTATCCAGACCCCTCAGAATGATATCTGTATCAAAAAGATTACCAACTCAAGTGGACATGGGCTCAACCTGCTCAATCTTTCTTCAAATGACAGTCTTTTCAATATATGAGTCAGCTGAGTGACTGAACTGTTTCCAATCCAATTATAGAGTCATAGGGTCACACAGCATGGAAATAGATCCTTCAGTCCAACTCGTCCATGACAACAAGATATCACAATCTGACCTAGTCCCATTTGCCAGCAGTTGGCTCTGTTCGTGTACCCATCCAGATGCAATTTAAATGTTGTATTTGTATCAGTCTCCACCACTTCTCTGGCAGCTCATTTCAGACACGCAGCACCCTCTGTGTGAAAAAGTTGCCCCTCAGGTCCATTTCAAATCTTTTCCCCCTCACCTTAAACCTATGCCCTTTAGTTTTAGACTTCCCACCCTGGGGAAAAGACCTTGTCTATTCACCCTATCCATGTCCTCCACGGTTTGATAAACGTTGATAAGGTCACCCCTCAGCCTCTGACGATCCAGGGTAAAAAGCCCCAGCCTATTCGGCTTCTCCCCTAACTCAAACCCTCCAGTCCCGGCGAAATCCTTGTAAATCTTTTCTGCACCCTCTTAAGTTTAACAACATCCTTTCTATAGAAGGGTGACCAGAATTGCATGCAGTATTCTAAAAGTGGCTTCAACAATGTCCTGTACAGTTACAAATGACCTCCCAACTCCTAAATGTAATGTTCTGACCAATGAAGGCAAGCATGCCAAATGTTTTCTTCACCACCCTGTCTGCCTGCGACTCAACTTTCAAAGAACTATGTACCTGCACCCCCAGGGTCCTACCATTAACTGTAGATGTCCTGCCCTGGTTTGCCTTACCAAAGTGCAACATCTCACATTGATCTAAATTAAACTCCATCTGCTGCTCCTCAGCCCGTTGGCCCATATGATCAAGGTTCTGTTGTACTTTGAGGTAACCTTCTTCACTGTCCATACACCACCTATTTTGGTGTCATCTGTAAACTTACTAACCATACCTCTTATATTCACATCAAAATCATTTATAAAAATGACAAAAAGCATTGGACCCAGCACCGATCCTTGTGGCACACCGTAGGTCACAAGCCTCCACTCCAAAAAGCAACCCTCTACCAATGAATCCAACCTAAAGTGAGGAGCCCAAAACAGTGACATACAATATAATTAAATATACTTAATGTAATGAATATAAATATTAAAATGGGGGTGTAATAGCTGCTTGATTGGCATCTGGAATCATCCAGTGGGATGATATGATTCTGTTCATCAGTATGTGAAGGTAGGGCCTTTGGCATTTGGAGGTGCCAGGCAACCAATTGTGGGATGGTTTGAAGCTATGTGATCATTGTGTCCAATCAGAGAGTTCAACCCAATTTAGTCTTCAAAGACATCCTCTTTTTGGATTTCCTATTGCAGCATTGTGACTGTTGGTTGGGGACATGCCTTAGAATCCTGCTGAGCTTGGGATCCAGTTTTTATTGAGTCTACAGCATAGAAACAGGCCATTTGGTCCATCTGTCCTACAAGAGATAGCTTCTACCCTAATTTTCATATTAATATATGACCATATCTTCCTCCTCTTTGCTCTATTGCCCCATTCTTCTCCTCCTTTTCTCCTTGTTCTGACTTCATTTTGCAATACTCTTCGCCTCAGCAATGGTGACAGAGTTCTATATTCACCCCCCCCCCCCCCCCCCCCCCCATTCTAGGCAAGATGTGAATCCTGATTTCATTGTAATTCTTTGTATATCTTGAACTCAACTGAGCATTGTGTCTCCATCACCACATCACCACATGGGGGTTCCTTTCTCTCTATTAACCATCACCAGTAAGTCACCTGTGTTTTCCGATTTTGCTGTGAAAACTGGGTTCTGGCAACTGGTTTCAGGTGTAGATTGAGGCACCACTATACGCATGCTAATTGGTAAGACCACGGTAACAGGGGGTTACTCCAGGTGGACAGCAGCAGAGTCGAGTTATGTCACTGCACTTCCTAATCTTCTGAGTTCTGGGCTGGAGTTGATATTGAGACAAGACTGTTAGATAAGAGGTGCAGAGAAAAGTGAAGGTAAGAAAAAGAGAATGAGTATAAACCAGGTTACTTGTTGTCTAATTTGTTATTTTTCAGATTTAGTTGTGGTTTTGCAGTGAGAAAATTTGCTGGTCTGATTTTTGTAAATCATTATTATGAACCTCAAAGGGAGGTTATTTTTAACTCAAATCAGTGGTGGTTGAAATGATGCAGGGCACACCCAGAGTGGACGAGAGCACTGGGAATTTCCTATTACTCATTCACCATCTCAAACTTAAAATACGTAAAATATAAAGGCGAAAACCAAATTGCTGTGATGAAGAGTCATCTAGACTTGAAACGTCAGCTTGCTCTCTCTCTCCATTGATGCTGCCTGACCAGCATATTTTTGTTTTCAGCATGGATTCCAGCTTCTGCAGTAATTTGCTCCAACAAAATTGCATTTGTCACTTTTTGCAACCACGGCAAGTCCCAAAGAGTCTCACAGCCAATTAAATACATTTGACATGCAGCCAATTTGCATGCAGCAAGCACCCACTAACAGAAATAACAACTTTTTAACATGAAACTCCTTTTTCTTTCATCTTTTATTTGTTCTTGAGATCTGTGTGTCCCGGGATATGGCCATCTACAGTTTCCCAGAGGGCAATTAAGGGTCAACCACATTGCTGTGGATCTGAGATCATGTGTAGGCCAGAGCAACTTCTTTAAAGGGCATTAGTGAGCCAAGTGGACTTTAAAGCCAGTTCTGCCGTTCATTATGCTTTTCTCTCAAACCCTCTGGTCACTTTCGTCCTGAATACTAGACCCGGCTCTTTATTGCAATCATGCAATGTTTTGGCCTCGACTGCTTTCTGCAGAGTCAAATTTCACTGGCGTAACTAGTCTTTGGGTGAGGGAACGTGACCATTCAACCAACTCTTTCACTCCAGATTTTATTGAATTCCCCACCTGCCATGTTGGGATTTGAACCTGTTTCTGGAGAATATTGGTCTGGGTTTCTGCATTGCTAGTCCAATGGTATTACCATGACGTTGATGCTCGGGATGAACATCTTTAATGTAAATGAATCTTGATTTTGAAGCAGTGTGGATAAAGTGAGGAGGAATGTGGAGGAAGGTGTCTTGACAGCTTAGGAACAGTTTAAAGATAGTGTAGAAATTATTGAACTGTGCCATAATGCGCTGGGCGCAGTTGCCGATCTCTGTGCAATGGAACTGGTAATTATTTTAAAACCTCACTCTGTGTATTTGTGGACTGTGTTTTAATCTCAATCTGGCATTTGTTACCAATCTCTCTTGTCCTGATTTAATGGCCTAGTAAGCTGATCCAGGAGATCAGTTGGATTGGAGTCACGTATGGCCCAGGCAGGTTAGAGAGAGGCGATTTTCTACTCCAGACAATACTGGCGAGCCAGTCTATTTTTACAACAATCTGACTCGTCCCGTATCAATGTTTTAATTTCAGTATTTGGAAACAAACTCCAATTCTTCGAACTGCCTTGCTGGGATTTCAGCCAGCTCTCAGTGAGTCTTTAATACAGCAACAGCACTGTACTTGAATCTATATATACATCTATAAATGAGGCATCAGACCTTGCATTAAATCCCAACCACTCACACGCAAACAATGGGGAGAATGTTTATTTAAAGGCAAAGAGTTGTTGTGGTTCAGATTGTGATGCTGGATAGATAGACGATGAGAGTAAATGGAGCAGTGGGATACAGATACCAGGAATGGGGAGGGAAGAGGAGGAAGGACAGAAAGAGACAGATGTAAGGAAAAGACTGGAGACCAGCAGAAAAAAAAACTAATTCATGTCAATTTAGATGCTGGGTCAAAATCCTGCAATTCCTTCCTTAACAGCATCATGGGTTTACATACAGCTCATGGACTGCAGCAGTTAAAGGAGGCAGCTCACCCCCACCTTCTCAAGGTGCAATTACAGATGGGCACTAAATGCTGACCCAGCCAGAGATGTCACCTTCATCAGTCTGGCTGTCCCCAGGTCCTGCAGTTTAAAGAAGTGACCAGGAAGGGTTTGCACAACAGAATCACAAAGTGCTACATGCTCACTTTAATTTTGATCGGGTACTTTGGGTGAATCTGAGCTTCGCTTGAGTTCTGTCCGCGCGGTGTATCTGACTGACAGCCTGTCACAGCCTCTGAGTTGGGCAGTGCTGTGTGCGTTTGCTAACAAGCATCTTGACGTGTTTGCGAGCAGTTGCTTTTGTCAAAAAGCTCTCAGCCCTGGTAAAATAAATGATTTATTAGCGCCACCATTAAGTTTGTGTACGAACACCTTCTGTGCTAAAACTATCTTTAAAAACAATCGAAGAGAGACCCAAGGAGGGGGGGGGTGGGTGCTGACGACCAGGAGAAAATTGATGTCTAAAAATAACATGATATCATAAACTGATACCCACTCCTCTGTTTCTGAGGGGAAAGGGCATTCTTTTAAAATAAAAACTGATACGTAAGGCGGTAGCTCTTCAATATTAAGGAAATACAACAGAACACACTGCAGTTTGCATGGTACCTACTTTGTACTCAGGCACCTGCTAGGACGGTAGTAAATGGGTTAAATCTCCCTCCTTTGCTGCCTCCACTTCACATGCTGTTTTAGCAGCTGGCTTCCTCTACCAGTGGGTTGGGTTCATTTTGTTTCTCCCATTGCTACCTTTCTCCACACACTAATCTCAGACTACACAGCTTATACCAGCAGCTTGCTGGTGTTGCTATGTTGCCTTGCTCATCTTGCTGTTGCTATGCTACTCTTTCCATGACTACGTTGCCACGTTGTTCTGTGTTGCTACGTTCTTCATAGCAACCGTGGCCAACACGTGGAATATGATGCAGTTGCCTTTTGAATGGGATCCTGTGGGCCCGAGGGTGCCAATTCAGGGGGCTCTGGCTTGTTTTGCTCTGAGGTAGAGAGCAGGTCCAGTCAATGCGGCTAAGCGCTTAAGTGTCCACACTAATGAGGTTCATGACAACTTGGTCATTGTACTGATCCTCCACCCTTGTGGTATTTTCCAAGTCATCCAGTTCAGAGATGTTAAGGCTCACCTCTGGAGCAGTGGGACTTGAACCTGGGCCTCCTGACTCAGAGGTAATGGACCGCTACCATTGTACCACAAGACCCCTAATCCCTCACTCTCTTTGGCTGCTTAAACTCAGGCATCTTAGGTCTTTGAGAATGATGTTAAGGAGCACTTTTTCTCACAAAAAGGGAAGCAGAAATCTAGACAGCTGTTCTCCATGAGGTAGTTTGGTTTCACCGCTCATCCCAGAGGGGAAGAAAGCAATAGGGGAATAAAAACTGCAATTCTTGAAAATAAATCCACTGGTCGTCAATTTTGTATGTGTTAGTTGACAATTTTACTGGTTTCTCCTTTTGGTATTTTCCTAATTAGATGTTTTCCTAATTAACCTGTTCACGGATGTTATAACACAACTCCTGAGCTCATGGGACTTGAATCTAGGCCTTCTGGCTGAGATGTAGGGACACTACCAATGCTGCTTGGGTTGGAGATATCGACTCCTTGATTAAAGATGGACCACTCCCTGGCAATGAGGAGCTACATTGCACAGCCTACCCCATAATAGGGGAGGAGTGGGAGGGCATACCAAAATAGGGTTAAGTCCTTCCCCTTCACTCTCCACCCTACCCCACAAGAACCGATTTCATTAATACTGCAGTAAATGTCAGGCAAAAACGCCCATTGATAAAGTTTAACAGGAATATAATTGTGTTTTATAAAGGAACACAGACTCTTAAATTCCAACTGAGGCAGGTGAGGCCCCTGTTCTATCTTCTGGTGTCCCCTTCCATGTCAATCTTCTCCTCTTGCGGGCATTTCCTCTTGGGCTCAGTGCAGAACTTCTGCTGGTAGTTAGAGTACTCCTCTCGATAGGTAGCAATAGTCAGGCACTCCCCAAACTGCTTGTCACAGAGGCAGAGGTCACTGGAGCAGGGATCTGAGCCATCGGGGCACTCTGCCCTGCCCATTTTGCACAGGGAGTAGTTAGGCTTGAAGTAGACGTTGGTGCCTTTGGCACAGGATGCCTGCAGGGCTTCCTCATAGCAGCAGTCATGATTGAAGCAGCAGTTGTCAAAGTCATCCAGTGGCACCCCATCACCCCCTTTCCCACAGTAGCACCCATAGCCATTCACACTGTAAATGGAGAACTGATAGCGGCTCCTGTAGCACCACAGCACAAACGCAATGTCCAGCACACTCCTCCGTGAGATGTGATGACGGCGCGGATTGACGGTCCCTACAGGCATGTCCTGGCAGAGGGCTAGATACAGCAGAAAAAGATTGAAGATCAGCAGCTGCTTCACACAATCCATTTAAGCCCTCAGCTAATCTCTCTAACCAGGTCTCTCCTGCTGATGGGTGGGGTCACCAGCCTGTTTTACCCACCTTCTAGCTCTCCAGGGCAATCCTACAATTAAGAAACATTCCCCTCTGGCAGCCTCTGGGCACACAGGAGACATGAGACATTTCCTACGAGGTGTTTTCTTTCGTCCCTCAGTTTCTTTCATAATGGGAAAGGTGAAGGGCAGTTGAGCTGGTGTACGTATGAACTGGGAGGGGTTCTAGAACAGAATTGTCAGAGGAAAGTGGGGGATCTTGAGTTGATAGGCAGAAAGGGAATTGACATCAGGGGCAAGAGAGAGGCAGCAGAAAGAAAGAACTGATAGAGGGGCGTGTCAGACAGACGATGACAAATGATAAAAGAATTAGAGGAAACAGTTGGACAGAGTATAAGAGATTAAACAGACAGTAGTCTTAAAGAGGACAGTCAGGGAGCACATGGCACAGAAGGAAAACTGATTGCCAGAGATCAAAGAATTGTCTGAGAGAGAGAGAGTGAAAGAAATCAAACTGTTCAATAGAACAGAGAGAGACTGAAAGAGAGCTATTAGGGAAGAGACTGAACTATTAGTGTGGAGAGAGGGAGAGCAGGAAGAAGGCAGTTTGGGAGAAAATAAAAATACAATGGTAACAAAATGCGTGAGAAAAACAGAAAATTGAAGTGAACTGTTAAAATATAATGTGGAGATGTGTGTGTGAGAGAGCAAGAAACAAATTTTTAAAATAGCATTTATTTTATTGACAAGGGAGTTGAGGATATACGGGTTGTTCTGCTATAAAGCGCGTTTTGTCAGCACGAGTTGGCGCTTGATGAATTGTAACTTTGTTTGGATGGCGCAAACTTCCTGTTAAATGGCTATAGTGATTTTCTACAGTGCAATTTTCTAAAATGCGAGGCTGCAGAGGAACGCAGCTGTCACGTTATAGCAGAACGACCTGTAAGATTCTTAGGGACTCGACAAGGTAGATGTACGGAGGTTGTTTCGCCTTGTAGGAGAGTCTACTACCAGGACATGTAATCTCAGAGGAAGGGGGTCTGTCAGGACAGAAAAGAAGAGCAATTTCTTCTCTCAGAATATAGTGAATCTATAGAAGTCATCACACCAGAGGGTTCTACAGAGAAGGTCATTAAGTATATTCAAGGCAGAGATGGGCACGTTTTTAATCAGTAAATGAATCAAGGGTTAGGGAGAAGAGGCAGGGAAGTAGAATTCGGAATTATAAGGTAAGCCATGGTTCTTTGAATGGCAAATGGACTCAATGAGCTAAATAGCCTACCTCTGCTTCTGTGTCTTACTCTATGGTCTTATTATGGAGGACAGGCAGGAAAATGGAGATAAGGCCACAGTTAGATCAGGTGATCTTTGTGAGCAGAGCAGGATCAAGGGGCCGAATGGGCTCCTATTTCTTGTGTTTAGGGATAGTGATCATAACTTTAAAAGGGATCTGAGTGGTAACTTTTACACGCAGAAGATGGTGTATGTAAGGAATGAGCTGCCAGAAAAGGTGGTGGAGGCTGGTATAGTTACAATTAAAAGGCATTTGGATGGGTATATGTTTATGAAGGATTTAGAGGGGTATGGACCAAATATGGCAAATGGGGATAGATTAATTTAGGATATCTGGACCATATTGATGTATTGGACTGAAAGGTCTGTTTCCATGCTATATGACTGTATGACTCTATAACTGGAAAGTGTCAACATGGCTGTGTGAAAGGAAATCATGTTTAACCAATCTGTTGGCATTCTTTGAGGAGGTAACATGTTCTGTGGATAAAGGGAACTAGTGGGTGGGCTGTACCTGGATTTCCAGAAGGCATTTGATAAAGTGTTGTATCAGAAGATATTGCAGAAAACAGAAGCTCACTGTTAGGGTGTAATACATTGACATGGATATAAAGTTAGCGAGCTTACAGTGTAGTTGAAAACGGGTCTTTTTCAGGTTGACAAGATATAACTAGCGCTATGCCATGGGGATCAGTGCTGGGACAATGATGGAATTGGATGAGCGGAATGTAGATAAAGTATAGATACCAAATTTGCGACATCACAAAGATAGGTAGGAAAGTTAGTTATGAGGAGGACGCAAGAAATTCCAGAAAAGATATAGATGGGTTAAGTGAGGGGGCAAAAACGTGGCAAATAGAATAAAATATGGAAAAATGTGAAATTGTCCATTTTGGTAGGAAGGATAGAAAGAAAATGTATTATCTAAGTGAAGAGAGATTGCAGACCACTGGGATGCAGAGGGATCTGGTAATCCTTGTGCATGAAACACAAAAGATTAGTAAGTAGGAGAACTAATACAGTAATATAATTTACAAGGTTAAATTAAATACAACAGTCAGACCATCAGTGGTGAGATTACGTCTGGAGTACTGTATATAAATCATCTGACTTGAAAAAGGATGTAAGTCCATTGAAAGCATTTCAGAGAAGGTTTACTAGACTAATAATGGGATTGGGTAGTTGCCTTATGAGGAAAGGGCCAGAGTAGGTGAAATAACTCCAAAGAGGCTAATATCCCATTACTAAGTCACTCTTTATTTACAGGTGGAGAATCCTTGACACTGATTCAGCCCCCTCAGAGCCAGCTCTGAGTGAACAGAACCTCTGACACTCCTGTTTATATCTGTCAGCCAGGGCTCCCTAATTGGGGCTGTTAAACTGGTACAATCAGGGAACTCCTATCCTAAGAGGTTTACCTGGCTGAGCTCAGTTTGTATCCACTGGAGGTTAGAAGAGTATGAGGTGACTTGAAACATAAAAAAAGTCTCCAAGTCTTGACAGAGTGGTTACAGAAAAGATGTTTCTCTTGTGGTGGAATCTAGAGTATGGGTCAGTGTTTAAAAGTGGAGTTGTACCCATTTAACACAGATATAAGGCAAACTTATTTCTCTGAGGGCTGTGAGACTTTGGAACACTTCCTGATAAGATGATGGAAACAGAGTCCTTGAATATTTTTAGGGCAGAGGTAGATAGCAAGGGGATAAAAGGTTATCAAGGGCAGATGGGATGTGGATTTGAGGTTACAATTAGATCAGCCATGATCCTATCAAGTGTTGGAGCATGTTGGAAGGGCTTAATTGACAACTTCTGCTTTGTT
This sequence comes from Chiloscyllium plagiosum, assembly GCF_004010195.1. Taxonomy (NCBI): domain Eukaryota; kingdom Metazoa; phylum Chordata; class Chondrichthyes; order Orectolobiformes; family Hemiscylliidae; genus Chiloscyllium; species Chiloscyllium plagiosum. The sequence goes on along the minus strand of NC_057747.1, from coordinate 22,417,763 downwards.
TATTTGTATGTTATTGATATTATTTGACCCTTCACATGCTAATTATCTGATATGATATTGCTTCTCTGTTTTAGCTCCCATTTGACAATATCTAAATTGTCAAAATTCTCCTCGTAATTTCAGCTCATATAAATGCTACATGCTATATGAATACAAGTTGTTCCTGTGAGCAGCACCACAGAACAAGGGCTAGTTTTAAATTAACATTTAATCCTTACAACATTGGTACTAGTTCGTAATGCACTAGCAAGTGATTTCCTTCTGGTACCCCGTCTGTGTTAGTGATGAAACAAACATTACTTTTAAAATCACATCCTTTAGCAGGGGGAGATCCTTGTCAATGTGCAGAGTTTTCCAGCCTCACCCTTCCCTTTTCAAGACAAAGGCATATCCCATTGCCAGACTCCAAGCCCTTCTCTTTTGGGACTAAGCCTATACTGAGCAATTTAGAAATTTGCAATTAGAACAATCAATGTTGATACAGCCAGTCAGTAAGATTTTCACATAATTTATTTTCTGTAGTTGTATTCTTTATAAAAACCAACAACTTAAACATTGAGAGTGGCGTACAACACATTCAGTGCTTCTAAACATGTGAACCCTTCACAGGAGAAGAAAATAAAGGGACTGCTGCTGAGTCTTTTCCTGACTGGGAAGCAATGCTTCCTGTGCAAGAAAATGAAAGGAGGTGTTCATTTTTAAGGGGAAGGGGCAAATTTATGGGCTTCCTCCCTTTTTAAGTCGCATTAAATTGCAGAACAGATGCCACAAGGACCTGTGAAAGCCACCTCCTCACAAGAGAGGCTGAAGTGCTGTGAGATTTGTCTTCCAATCATGATAGTTACAACCCACAGTGCATTTTCACAAAAGACATTTTCGAATAAGGATGCTACCATTTACACAATGTATTAAGTAGCTGCTGTTCTTTAGTGTTCCCAAATCTAGTTCAACTTTCTTCAATGTTTGTTTTTAAGGACCCTAATTTTCTTTAATTTTTGCATTTCCTTGACTCAATTCAACCACACATAGCTTCAGTAAACAACCTGGGGATTTTATGAAAACTACTTGTTCTCACCTGCCTGTATTTATTTGCCAGGGTACTGTGGGTTTGTAAATCCAGAATAATGCAGTGTTCTTGCAAGCAGACAAAACTGCGGTTATCTCCAGCTACAAGTAGACACGTGTACTTGGGAAGCCATGCAGGCTGCCATACTGAGGTGTGTGCTGCTGATATTGTTCCAGAAAGAAAAATGAATGGCGTTGCTTCTAATGTCAAAAGTCAACAATGACAGAATGGACTTTGATCTTATTGGGTGGTGATGGTTGAGGGAGACAATTTCTAGTGTCAAATATGTAACTAAATCATAATCCTTTTTTTTTCTAAACAATCTTATTCCACGTAATGCCCTAAGAATGTTTCCCTCAGGATATTCGCAGTATGACTACTTTAAATTAGAGTTGGCAGAGCGGGGATCTATTAAATGAAAGTAGAAAACTCTATTAAATAGTTTCCTTGGTAACAACTTTCTGTTGTGGTAAAACTCATTTTTAGAGCAGATATGGAGCGAAATGGGATTATGCCAAGTCACTCCAATGTGAAGATGGCACAATCCCAATGGGTTCTGGGTAATGATGATATGGTACCAAGCCACCTCTTTGGTACACGGGCCCAATAAGGAAGGAAGCTCAAGAATAACCAGAACTCTGCCTTCCTGCTTTCTGATTACCACGTCTGCTGTGTTTTGTTTTTAAGGAATTTTTCAGGAAACCACATTTGAGTTTTTCTGTGGCTGATGAACACCAGTTGCCTTGGTTAGTAACTCACAGGATGCATTGTGGGTAAATTTGATTAACAAGGGCATCAGTAATTCTTGGGAGTGGGGAATACGTTGGGAATGAGGACATTATGGTCACCTGAATAGCAGAACCTATGGGGAGGGGGAAGCTGATAGGCCTACCCGTATTTTCCTACGTTTGTGTGTATATTCATGAGGTACCCTTTGAATCACCCTACCCTCTTCACCTTTGAGCACACGTTCACAGATTGCTCACAGTGGATTCTGATCCCTCTCAAGATTATGGTTAGTCTCAACTGGACGAATTGCTACTGGGAGCTCACTGTTCAATCTATCCCATTACCAACAGCACAAACAGAAATTGTAAGGTGCTGTAATATCTTGAGTGTTATCCCATACTTGGATAAAATCATCTGTTGTTTGTATTAGGGAAGCACATTGATGGATTGGGCAGACTGCAGCCAATTTTGCTCAAATCCTTATTACACCATCCAGCTGCAAAGTTCATCAGGTTGTCGGTTAAGCTCTATGTAACGTGTTCTTGACCCTGTGCCAGAAAGCAAAATTTTGGATTTATTTTTGTCATCTTCATCCCCAGGATGTTTCTTTTTGTGATTGACAAAACCTTGTTTATGGAATCAGTCTCCTTCAGCCTGCTGTTGAACATTGAGGATTAAGCTGGTTGGTCCCTCATATACTTGCTTCTTCACCATTTGAGACATGGACACGTGTACAATATATCTGAGGGTATCTATTGACAATGCGCTGTTCTTTTATTTTGTCAGTGGGCAAAAGGGTGATCTATGATGTGTTGTAAATAGCTTTGTTAAAAAAAAACAGTAATGGATTAGGAAACATTGAGCAGAAACCTTTAAGACTTGCTGTTTTGTAAAAAGTGACATTTCAAATCTGAGTTTTTTTTAAACAAAAGTTTAATTATTTGTTTTAAAAAGTTGTGAGATTGGGTTGAGTTGGAACAGTATCAACATGCACACACTGCAGTAAGGCAGAGCAATGGTGGCTCCTGCAACCCTAGGGACCATCCATTCCACAGGCTACAGTCTGGAATGTGAAACAATCACTGCACTGTGTCCTTCATTCAAGTGAGTAAGTATCTAAAGTTCGAGCCTGTTCTGTGCACAAAAGAAACAGTTCTTCAGTCCTATAGAGCAGCGAAAACGTGAGTTATAGAGCACAACACAAAACAATCTGCACAGAAGATAAGGGCAGTTTCAATCCCATGGGTCACATTGTGGTCATTCTGTAAGCCAGTGTAAAACCATCAGTATACATTCCATGCTGGATAGCAATCCCTTTGCCTCATAGGATGGTCTCAAGACCAGGCTTGTCTAAACTCTGCCAATTTGTCCCCTTCCCTCCACCAAATGTACCCACACCCCAACATTCCACAATCGTCCAGTCCATAAAACAGTAAAATTATGGTGCAACGTATAGTTCCTTCAATTCTGTTTATACCCGTAACTAATTCTCTCTCTCACAGAAGCAGCAAGTTATCACAAAACAAAGAATGAATTGACAGTAGTCGGAATTTCTCACAGGCTGCCATTGTCCTATTTATTTTCTACCGGTATCCATGGTGATAGCAGCCAGAGATTTCCCATGATGCTTTTCTTCAGTTTAGGGTCCTGCCCCATGGCAAAAGTGAATCTTCTGCCTTCTCTTTGTCTTCCAATTATTTTACAAGTCAAAGCACAAAGTCTGCTGTAAAAGGCGTTTAACATACGTATCCCAACCAGCAGGACCAAAGCCCCAACAATTGGCCTCTTTTTCTCTCTCTCTCTCTGTACAGTCATGACCAGGGTCAGAATCAAAACCAAAATTTACAAATTTTAAAGCAACAATGACCGTGCCAAGTCTCTTTTTTTTCCATCCAACTGGAGCTAAAATCTGTCGCAGTGCAAATGGTTTGAAGTGTCTAGTATGTACAACATGGTTCCTTCATGCCCTGTTCAACAGAGTTGCCCTGCCAAGAGAAAGAGAAAAGAAAAATGAATACGTCAAAACCTAAGGGTAAATCATTTAACATGACGCTAGAGTGTTGGCTTACCTCTAGGGGTAGCAGCAAACTCACCCCTGAGGGTTTAAGCCCCCACCCCAGGATTCAGTGCACAAATTCAACTGAAGTCATGTCTTCCTGTTCAGGTCAGTCTTAAAAATATCGCATGGCACTGTTCAAGTGAGCACAGGAAATTCTCTTGCTGGTCAGTTTAACTCGTCATTCATATTTTCCTGCACAGTCACTGCAGTTTGCAATGAGTTTCACTACTATTTCCACCTCTCTTGACTCTACCATTCTTTTATACTTCACCTCCTCACTTCCCTCAGCAATGTGTCACATACAATGAGTTACTTTGCAGTGCGGCAACTGTTGTATCAACCAACGTCATGGCTATTTTACAGGAAGAACCTGATACAACAGGACTGAATGAGCAGTTAAGCATTTCTTCCAAAGTACTAGTATGAGGGGGCAACAGAGACTGCAGAATGTCCCAGAATGTTTTGATAACCAATGCTGTACTTTTGGAGGTGTAGTCACTGCTGTCATAGAAGAAATGTAGTCAGCCAGATTTACCACTGACAACAATTAAATAATGTCCAAATTGTCTATTTGTTTTTGTGGTACCAACTGAGGATTAAATATTGGCTGAGGGAAACTCTTTAAAGTAGGTGCGATTAGATCTTCTACATCCATCTGAAGCCTGAACGTACACACCAGCCAGTTTCAAAAGTTTCTACCCTACTGTTGTTAGAATACTGAATGGACTCTCAAACTCTTAGCACTTGCCTGTACCTGTGTTTTGGTTTTTCTGCTGTTTACCTATTACTTACTTATCTATGCTATTTAACTTTGTGGTCTGCCTGTATTGCTCGCAAGCCAAAGCTTTTCACTGTGCCTCAGTACACGTGACAATAAATTCAATTCCATCTGGACAGAGCAGATAAGTCTTTGGTTTATAGTCTCAACCATAAGACTAGTCTTCATTTTTTTGTTCCCCAATGTGTATGTGTTGAAATCCTGCAGTGGGATGTGAACCCAATACCTTCTACTTCAGAGGCAAAACTACAGATGACACAGCCAAATTAGATCTACATGAAATGGTTTGTTGTTGGAGCACCAGTCTTCAGAACTCCTCCAAAAAAGAACTCCTTCAGAAAGAATTTGAGGTGTAATGCAAGGAAAAGATTACAAGCACACACGCATAAAAGGTCTTGCCTGAGGTTAAACAGAGAAAGGGAACTTCTATTTATCAATCAGAATCATGTAAAAATTCATGCCCCTTGTCCTCAACTATGGGATAGACCATTCAGCCCATCTGAACTCACCCAAGCAGAAACAAAAATGGCCACTTGTATCATAATGGAAGTTAAGTGAAAGAGTGTGTGGTAAATCCCTTCAGAGTTCCTCCTGTTCTATCTTCCCCAGAAGAGGGTCAAATCCTTGATTACTGAGGAAATGCACTCTCAATATCCAAATCAGACAAAAGCTCCACTTGACAATCAGTCCGGCTGTCGATGAAACCTTTATCATGTCAATTTCTTCTTATGGTCAGAAACCAGAGTCCCCTTGCTGATGTTTTGTCAAATTAAATTAATGAATTACATTGCACTGAATCCTGGAACAGGGCTTAAATCCTTGATGTTCTCTCTCAGGAATCAAATTGTTACCTCTGAGCCAAGAGAACACTCAAATATTCATAGATCTTAAAATACGGATACCAAATTGGCATCAATCTGCTCAAAAGATGAGGAAACACAAGTGAAGAGACTGGTACCTGAGTGACTTCCAACTGTCCTTCTCCATGTGATTCTCTGGCCCCTCGCTCTCAAATGAAGCCAAGTAAAGTGCTGGAAAAGAGAAAGAGAAAATGTTAGAGATGAGCCTTATACACTACATCCCTCCAAATCAGAGGCAAGCTAGACTTGCCTGTAGAACTTCTTGGTTTGACAAATCTGCTGCTTATTAATGCTGGGAATGGACAGTTTTCAACTTTTGACAGTAGTTAATTTTAACCCAATTCATTGGACAGCAGATACCCTGGAAAAGGGCACTCCAATTAATAAGTTTCTTCAAAACAGCACAGTATAAAATCAGTGCCATCCCATCCAGTTTTCCAGAGTCATGGCAGACTCAAAATGTTCACTCTTTTTCTCTCTCTTGACAGACCTGCTGAGTTTCTCTAACATTCTCTGTGTTTGTTACAGTTTCACCATAGGAAGATTGGGCTTAAATCGCTCCCATAGGGCAACCATCAAGCACTTTCAGGTTAGGCAGATCCACAATGGTCTCAATTATAGTCTTTCTCAAATGTATCTTAATCCACTTTGTTTAAAACGGAGATGAGGAGAAATTTCTTCGCTCGACAGAATTGGAATTCTCTGCCACAATGAGCTGTGGATTCTCAAATTGTTGAGTAGATAGATGTTAAAGATTAACAAAAGATCAATCAGTGGCAGTTAGTAGACCCAGTCTAGCTCTGCTATAGACTCCAGGTTGCACTGCATGGGAGCAATAAGCCACAAGACATGCAGAAGAGGTGGTAAGAAGTGAATGCATTGGACTTTCATATGACATGTCAGGTGGTCTGTGTGTTAAAGCTCATCCCGGACAATTTTGTCATGAAGTTTAGTTTTAATTTCATCACCTCACCTTCTCTATCTCACCCACCCTCTTCCCCATGTCCATGATCTTGCTCATCCCTCCTCTCTCGCTCTCCTGTGTACTCGCTCTCTCTCTTCACCCACTTTATCCTTTCCAGGTGTCGATCTCACACAATCCTTGCCCTCCTTTCTGTTACATGCCCTCTCTCATTCTCTCTGTCTCCCCTCTTCCTTCATGCGCTTTCTACCTCAAGTGCTCCTCCTACAGAATTGGGATTCTGTCCAATCAGCAAGGGCTGCGAGAAACCAACCACCACCTAACCTGACAGGACTCGATACCCAGTTCCTAAGAAGTCACGATGGGACTCAAAATGCTAACTCTGTTTCCCTCTCCACAGCTGCTTCTGGGCAGATAGAGTCATAGAGTGGTACAGCGTGGAAACAGACCTTTGGCTCCAACTAGTCCACGCCGAACATAATCCCAAACTAAACTAGTCCCACCTACCTGCTCCTAGCCCATTATCGGTCCAAACCTTTCCTATTCATGTATCTATCCAAATGTCTTTTAAATGTTGTAATTGCACATGCATCCATCACTTCCTTTGAAAATTGCTTCCACACACAAACGACCCTCTGTGCAAAACATTTGTCCTTTTTAAATCTCTCTCCTCTCACCTCTAAAATGTGCCTCCTAGTCTTGAAATTATCCTACCTTGGGGAAAAGACAACAACTATTAACTCTATCTATACCTCTCATTACTTTATAAACTTCCATCAGGTCGTCTCTCATCCTCCTACGCTCCAGTGAAAGAAGTCCCAGCCTATCCAGCCTTTCTTTATAACTCAAACCTTCAACATCCTGGCACATCTCTTCTGAACCCTCTCCAGCTTAATAACATCCTGGGCAACCAGAACTGGACACAATATTCCAGAAGACGCCTCACCAATGTCCTGTACAACCTCAACATCACTTCACAACTCCTACTATCAAAGGACTGAGCAATGAAGACAAGCGTGTCAAATGCCTTTTCAACCACCCTGCCCATATGTGATGCAAACTTCAAAGAGTCTCCAGTAAATTGCTTTTAATATAGAAGTTGATGCTCCCTTTTAATCAATAGCACTGTCTTCTGTTGCTGTGACTGATTGAAGGGGCATCAATCAAAGTCACAAGCTGTGTGCATCAAGCATAACGTCTCATAGCCCTCACCAAACTGACAGCTGAAGCACCAAAAATACAAGTGTAACGGAGGTGGATTGTGTTGTCCTGTCATGTTGCATCAGTCTCACAACCCCAACTTGTTAACATGAAGCACCCTACCTTCTTCTGTGTAAACAGGAGCTGTCAGGAGATAGTTTTTGATCTTCTTGTCCTTCTCAAAGGGACACTCAACCTGTTTCCACATCATAAATTCATTGATCTGCTTGGCAATTTCCCAGAATTTCTGCAGAGAGAGAAGGAAAAAAGAATTATAAAACCGGTTCATTATTCCTCTTGATACAGAACCATAAAATGTCTACCTTGTACAGTTCTGTTTAGTGTGAGAGGTTGCTGCTAGTTCCCTTACCTTGAAGTTAATTTGGCCATTAGCCAGTCTGTTGGCATGAATCTTGTTCAGAAAGTAGATGTCTTTAATGAAGAGATTGAATACTGGAATGACAATCTACAAAGAAAAACAATTTATCCCCTTGAGATACTGAATCAGAAATAGCTCTTTTAATTAAAGGAAATTTGAAAAACCAAATGGTAATACTTTATCCCGTCTTATCTCATTCATACAGTGCCTTATCATGTCTCTCAATCATCACATACAATAACTTGGTTTGAAGTGTATTCATTATAATGTCCGCAAATGCGGATGACATGCACAGAAAGCTCACGTAGAAAAGAACGAGGCATGCAGTCAGATAATGTCTGCCTGGTCTTGGAGGAGAGAGGCTTGCAACCTGATGGATAATACTCCTGCTTTCTTTCAATAACTATTGTGTGATAAGCTAACCGGGGTGGGGCTGTCTTACACGGAACTGTGAAAGGTCGGAAGGTTTAGTGGGGGTGGGGGAAAGCTGTTCCTTTCATCACAAAGACATCAGATTTAACATTTGCAGCAACAGTTACGGGGGTGGGGAGATGTGAAGAACATTTTCAAAACTGCTTGTTGCCAGTGAAGGTGGTGGGAGCACAGACAGTGGGTGAATTGTTTCAAAAGGAAATTCAACGGGCTCTTAGGAGGGATAAACTTGCAGGACAGAGCTGGGAAGAAGAAAACCACCTGACAGGACTCTCCCTGTGTCGGCATGGGTTTCCTCCCACAGCCCAAACATGTGCAGGTTACATGGATTGGCCATAGGAAATTGCCCGCAATGTCCATGCACGTGCAGGCTATGTGGGTTAGCCATGGTAAATGTAGGGTTACAGGATGGGATGTTCTTTGGAGGATCAGTGTGGATGCGATGGGCCGAATGGCCTGTTCCACACTGTACGGATTCTGTGATGATTCTTTGATTACTCCCGTGGAGAGCAGACGTAAACCCGATGGGCTAAATGACTACAATGACTCCATGCAGTAAGGAATGGCTAGGAATATATATGTGAGAAAAGGATAGTCAGCTATCCTGGCAGGGCTAGCTCAGTTAATGGGGAGGAGACCTGAGCAGTGTGTAAACACAAACATGACCATTTGGACCAAATGGCCTGACTCAACTGATGTAATTCCACATACATAAGAGTACCAGGACTGCTTTAAACCTCCACTCAACCCCATAGAAGTGACCAGATTGAATCCTGGCTGGCCTTTCTCCCCTGACCAATAGTTAGAATTGAACAACATCTTGCTATTGTGTTGGGGTTTTACCTTCTCCCGGTTGCTGTGTGCAGTCTGTGATCTCTGCACTGCCCCCTGAAGCGCTGTCCGGTAGTGAGAGAAATTGCTGGACGGGTCCATGTGATTCTAGTCAACAAAACAAAGAAATCATACAATTTAGCGTTAAATAGAAAGTTTACTTGATGCTTTAAGATTTTACCAATGGTGCAAGTTTATCAGCGAAAGCTGACAATCCTTCAGTCAGACCCCGAGCGAGAAAGGGGTCACCCAGATACTGGGACCATCATCCCATAGGGACCCTGGGACTAGTTACGCTTTTACAGGAAGGAGTGCTGGTAAAGTGCTGGCAAACAAAGGCCAGAAATTTTGATTGGAGAGAGAATTTATCTTCAAAAATTGAAACACTAGCACATTGTTGTGGTGTGCAGTGTACAGCCTGGAAGGCTGGTGGAAATAGCTTCTACAATGTTGGAAAGGGAGTTATTGTGAATGATAGCCATTTAGCCTATTAAATCCATGTCGACTCTCCATAGAAAAGTCCAGGAAGTCAAATTACTTTGTTCCGTCCCCCGAAGTCCTGCAAATTTATGTCCCTCAAGAACCCACTGAATTTCCTCGGGATGTTGTTAATGTTCTCTGCTTCCGGAACCCTTGAAAGCAGCATGTACCTTACCACTCCTTGTATAAAAAGGCCCTTCCTCGTATTTTCTTCATCCCCATCTTTGAGGCATACATGAATAGAATAATTAACAAGGCTATGGCAAAAGAGCCAGGGTGTGGTGGAGTCATCAAATAAATCCCAATGAGTCCACACAAACACGATGGACCGAATAGCCTACATCCATCCTGTAAATGCCACAGGCGGTGGTCTCACGTCATGTTTATTGACAGCTACATTAACATCCTGTATACATTACACAGGTTGGAATGTGAAGTAGGGGGTGGAAAGGCAGGAACAAGCAACGTTCATGGACTGAATCTGAAAACAGTGCTGTGGCAATATCAGCATATGTTTGTGCTAATTTACAGGAGACACTGACCCATTTGAAACAGGTCACAGCCTCTGTTAAAACAGCAGAGGGATTTCATGCAATCTCTTCATGCCAAAATAATTTCAGCCCAAAGTGTTTTAAGTGAGCATCACAGCTGATGGATGAATAAACTTTACAGTGAACATCATTTTTTTGAGGCCACACTGATCAGCTTTCAGAGCATTCCAGATGCTTTGAAGACCCAGTCCTGTGGGCAGAGCTCCTGTATCGAATGCTCAAGGAGATCACATTCCTGTACATGACAGTGTGAAGATTTGAGTGTAAATCCTAGAACATCGTCTGGGTATATGGCCATCTAGCTAAAGTATTGCCACATGGTGGTGCTGTAATCACAGAGCAATCAACAGGGACAGGCCAACCATCAATCCAAACTTCAACAAATCAGTCTACCCTTTACCCCCAGCCCCAAAGATCAATTCAGCACCAGAATAACTCTCTCGCACTACTGGGCAACTCCCTGGCAACTCTTTTTTTCAAACTACCAATCTAAGCCTATCCCGCTCATCATCCTTTTTTTATTTATTCTTTCCTTGGATGTGGGGCATTACTGACATCTATTATCCATCTGGGATGGATTGTGAATCTGTGGAGTAAAGCAGTCAAGGCTTCCTTGTGGAATGTTTTTAAGGCAAACATTTTTGAAGGAATTAAGGAATTAAGGGTTACGGTGAGAGGCCGGGTAAGTGGAGCTGAGTGCACGAAAAGATCAGCCATGATCTTATTGATTGGTGGAGGGAAGGCCGGATGGCCTACCCCTGCTCCTATTGCTTATGTTCTCAATTGCCGCTTGGGAAGGTGCCAGTGAGCTTCAGCCCGTACCTGCAGAGCGTTTATGTTTGAACCAAGTAGCCTGTTAGAAGTATACGCAAGAGGCTTGGAAGAATGGAAGACCAGTCTATCGGGTATAATGGGAAACGATTCTGTTGGGTTTGCAGTGTGAAGACCCAGAAAAGTAGGGAGCTTAGATTTGAGTGGCTCCTTTTTAATTATTTTTCAATCATCATTGTGCAAGAAGCAACTAAAAGATTTCCAGAAACCATGAGCACAAATATGCACACAAACTATCACTTACTTCCAAAACTTCAAATTTTGCCTTTTTGACTTTGGACCATGTTTTTTTCAGTCTGGCAACAGGACTCAGATTCATTCCAGCTGTGTGAGAGAGGGAGACAAGTACTGTCAGTGAGGGAACTGTGGTTTGTGTAATAACCTTTAGTCTTCAGTGGATGGGATGCAGAGAAACAGAGTGAGAGAGATTCATCACTACCCCTCCACCCCTGGTCTTAATCTGACAGTGATTAGTACTGCTGCCTCACAGTGCCAGGGACCTGGGCTGGATTCCAGCCTCAGTTGACTGTCTGTGTGGAGTTTACACATTCTCCCAGTGTCTGCGTGGGTTTCCTCCGGGTGCTCTGGTTTCCTCCCACAGTAAAAAGATGTGCAGGTTAGATGGAATCGTCACACTAAATTGTCTATAGTGTTCAGGGATGTGTAGGATAGGTATATTAATCATGCTGAATTGTCCGTAATGTCCAGGGATGTGCAGGTTTGGCGAATTAGCCATGGGAAATACAGTGTTATAGGGACAGGGTATGGGGGTTAGTCTGCATTGGATGCTGTTCAGAGGGTTGGTGTGGCCTCCATGAGCTGAATGGCCTGCTTCCACACTTCAGAGATTCTATGACAACATCAGCTTTATTTACATAGCACCATTAACACTGTAAAGTATTCAGAGAGGGCTTCACAAACAACATCTGACACCAAGCTACGTTAGGGGATATTTGGGAAGTTGGTTATAGCTGGGTTAAAAGAGGGTTTAAAAAAAAAGGGGCAGCAGGAAATGGTATGCAGGGATACAGAGCAAGAGCAGAAAGTTGGCACTAGGTAATAGAATTGATACAGGCAAGATGGCTGAATGGCCTCCTTTTATGACATAAAACTACTGTAATTATGGAAAAAGATTCTCTTTAAATTTGGTGGGGCTAGAATTTCAGAGCTCAGGGCTTTGGCAGCTGAAAGGTTTGACCTATGACAACAGAATGATGAAAAGTGGTGGTGTGCAAGGTGTGGGGGTTGGGAATTGGACAGCTCTTAAGAGAAGATACTCACAGATAATAGCCATCAGGGAATTGAAGTTTCCGATGTTAAAACATTCCCGTGCCACATCAATGAAGAACTCCAACATCCGCGTCCTCTGTTTCTTCTTCCCAATCTGCAATTAAACACCACCTCTGTGACAAGGGTCCACACACAGGAGACAGACTTTGGATAGTCATTTAGAATTCTGCAGAACCTCCTCCCTTCCTCCACTCCACCCAACCCCCCGCAGTTCCTCCCTCCAATCAATCACATATATTGGCCTACTCAACCTGGCATACACAAAGATGACACTTAAAGAGGTAAAATACTGCGGAGTTTGAAAATTTGAAATAAACAGATCACGGAGTTCTAAAAAAAAAGTAATTGTAGTCTCGGAAAACTAACTGTTTCTCAGTCCACAGATGCTGCCAAATCAGCTGAACTTCTCTAGCAGTCTCTGTGTCGAGCACAGTCTGATAGTTAACTTTGCAGAATCTTCATGAGGAGTTGGAGGTAGCAAAACCAAAGTCCTGAGTGAAGCTGCCAGGACACATGCTAGAGATCTGTGCGACAAGTCAATGCAGTTATTTGCTTTACTAACTGACTCTCTCTCCATCTCCAAAGCATAGGCACAAAGAGCTGAAGCAACTGGGGCGCCACGGTGACCTCACAGTACCAGGGTCCCAGGTTCAATACCAACCTCGGGCGACTGTCTGTGTGGAATTTGCACATTCTCCCTGTGTCTGCGTGGGTTTTCTCCAGGTGCTCCGGTTTCCTCCCACAGTCCAAAGATGAATTGGCCATGCTAAATTGCCCATAGTGTTAGGTGCATTAGTCAGAGGGAAATGGGTCTGGATGGGTTACTCTTCGGAGGGTCGGTGTGGTTTGGTTGGGCCGGAGGACCTGTTTCCACACCGTGGGGAATCTAATCAATCTCTACCACTAATATCACTCACTCATTCTCACACACACACACACACACACATACAATTGCTTGCCACAAGCAATGCAGTCATTCCTGTGAACTCACTCTGCATATCTCAGTGGCGACTAGAGAGCTGAGCCGATTAAACCAGTTGTCACACGCTTCCAAATTGCACGTCTTCTTGATGTCACTGCGACAGCTCTTGAAAAGAAACAGAATTTAAAACAAAAACATAAGTGTCAAGACTTTGACCGGCAGCTGAAACGCGAAGACCTTGATAAATGATTCTCTGACACCGCTACCCCTCCCTCCCCAAAAACAAACAAGAAAAAAAAACGACTTTGGAGGATGCTGATGCTTGCGGGCAGCTTGTGGTTTAAGATTTCTCTGTGTCTCCTTCCAGCTGCGTGCTGAGTGCACCGGCGGCTCCAGGATGATTACATTCCCGACTCGGAGCCACAACAAAGGCCCAGTATCAAGCCCGTCAAAACCAGCCCACCCACGGGTTTCAGGCTGGTGGGACGGGGGTGTGACGGCAGGAGTGTGATGGAAGGAGCAACAGGAGGAGAATGGATTTGGGGAGGAGGAAGNGGGTATGGGAAGGTGGGAGGACTTGGGGAGGGTGGGGTGAGAAAGAGGAGGAGGTAGAGGAGACTGGGGGGTGGGGGTGAGGAGACATGAAAATTTTTGAACCATTTTAAAGAGTGGCCCACCAGCTGTAAGATATCAGTGTTGGAACTTGAGGGAGGTGGCTAAGTGAAAGGCATGACCAACATCACGCTAAAACAGCGGACAAAGTGACTTCCAGCTGTGTAATCGGATGCTTTGGCAGCGCACCTCATGATTTATTACAAAGAGTAACTTGCTCTACTGAAATATTTTCTTATCTACAGCTAGAAGCGCATTAACTCATTTAACAGGCTGGGACCTGGAATGAATGGGTTGGCTTAGGAGGAAAGGTAGGACAGGCAGGGTTTGTTCCCACTGGATAGGTCAGTCGGGAAATCGAGGGTAATGGGGAAAAGGGTAGGAAAGGGGATGTGAGAAACGTTAGATCAGCCATGATCCGAATAAATGGCAGGGCAGGCTTGAGGGGCTGAATGGCCTAATCCTGTTTGTTATGGTCTTCAGTTTGAAGAACAAGGCGTGACTCAATTCTGTATAAGATCCTGACCGGTCTTATTGAAAGGACACCTCCTCACATAGGTGAGTCCAGAAACTATAGAATTATAGAACCCCACCATATGGAAGAAGGTCATTCAGCCCATTGAGTCTGCACTGACCCTCTGAAAAGCATCCCACCCAGATCCACTCCCCATAACCCTACATTTCCAACTAACCTGCACATCCCGGACACTGTAAGGCAATTTAACATGACCAATCCACCTAACCAGCATGCTTTTGGACATTTGGGGCTATTATTTTAAAAGTCTTGGGTAGCCCTTTCAGGACAGGGATGAGGAGATGTGCTTTTCGCTCAGAGGATTGCGCAACTTTGAAACACTCTGCCTCAGATGGCAATGAAGTTGGGATCAGAGAGTATATTTTAAGACAGAGGTGGATGAATTCTTGTTACGCAGAGGAATGAAAGGGGACATGTGAATGTGGAATTCAAAACACAAACAGGTGAGCCTTGATTTCACTGGATGGCAGACAGCAGTCTAGGAGGGACTGAATGGTCATACCTCTGCTCCTCATAGTACATTCTGTCTTCCCAACATTACAACTAACTGAGTTTGAAACATGTAGCAATGTTATACAATAAATGTACAAACACAAACAGCCACTCTTTGTGGAACAAGCAGCCTACTATGATTTACTAATGACAGAAAATCATTGAAGTACAAAGGCTAAACTCTGGATAAGCGAGGCTGTCTGGAGAAGTCCTGAAGGCAGATCATTGTACAACTTCACATCCTTACCTTGTGATTGTCCATTGAATCCATGTGGTTAAATATGTGCACCAGCTCCTCTGGAGTGATGTGTGTTAATCTTTCCTGCAGGAAATGACGAGACATCAATGTAGACACAGTTACATAAATGACACCCAACCAATCAGCATTTAGAAATGCAGTGGTCATAGTGAAATTTGGGGTACAAATCACAGACGGAATTAAGAATAAGAGTATTCCCACCCTCTGATATGTTGCGGTAAAAGTTAGTGATGTAAAGACATTTGAATACAGATAAAAGGTCATTCAGTCATCCCTGCACCTTCTAGATTATGAAGCTAAATAATGAAAGGTTGCTGTCACTGCTCATTGAGATGGTAATGGGAGGGCACCGATTTCAAAAGGAATTAAAGAGATTAGAAAAAAAAAATCTCTTTACACACAGCGGCTGTGTTATCACGTGGAACCCTCTGCTGCAGACTGGTTTGTTGAAAGGATCCATAAAATTCATTTGAAAAGAGGATGAAGACATACAGTTTTGTTAAAAAAAGGTAACACAAGGTGTGGGGTGCATTAGGAAGGGCGGCTTTCTATGATGTCTAAACAAAAAGGCCAGCACAGTCTCTATAGGTTGAACAATCTGCTTCTGTATTTTTAATGAGCCCCTGACCTATCGCTCACCTTGCCATGAAGCTCCCTATTCGCTAGTTCCTCAAGACAGACTGTGTGCCAGTACAGCACTCTCTGAAAAATCAGCCCTCTTAACTCAACTGTAGTGGCAGTAATAATGGACAGACCCCAGGATTGCACGTGAAAGGGCAGTTTTATGACAAACAAGCTATCTGTACGTGTCAATGCATCACAGGTAACTCAGGAACTCTTTTTAAATACTTCTTTTCCTGAGTCCGCACCATTTCATATCTTGAAGCTTTGTTCAGTCTCGAAAGCATTCACCTACCATCTCGATATGGGTGAGCTGCTGGGCCAAGACACAGGGGTCATTGCAGACGCTCAGTATATCCTTCTGACTGGACTGAGTCTTGGGTTTAAGGATAGTTTGCTTGTCTGTGACCGATGGTTTGATGATCTCCCGTGCCTCCTGGTACTGGCTGTGGCTCGAGAGGTTGCGGATCAGACTCTGGGTCATCTGACTAATGCTTTTCTTCACACTGGAGTTTTCCTATGGGAAATGAGCAGAGAGGAAACACTGTCATACGGAGAACAGGTGGAGACAGCAGGATAGAAGGCAGGCATGTGACTTACACTGGGGAGCCATGACGCATCAGTAAGCATTCCTGGATATTCAAGTATAAAACCCAAATCAGTTGTAACTATCATGGTTGAGGTGGATACACAATACAAGCTAGCTTTATGTCTCCAAACCACGGGATACATGGGATAAATGAGAAAGTTTGCACTGGTGTGTAACAAAAACGAAGGTCTTTAACAAAATGTACAGTTTGCGGTATATCAGTGAAACAAGGGAAGGTGGTGGTATATGGTAATGTCACTAGACTAGTGATCAAGAACTCCATGTTAATGCTCTATGGACACAGCAGATGGTGAAATTTGAATACGATAAAAATCTGAAATAAAGAAAAAGCTGGCTAAACAGCGAACACATAACTGCTGTCGATGGTTGTAAACACCCATCTGGTTCACTCATGCTCTTTAGGGAAGGAAATGTACCATCCATACATGGTCTGGGCTACATGTGCCTCCAGACCCACAGCAATTTGGTTGACAGCTGTGAACTGCCCTCTGGGCAATTAGGAATGGGCAATAAATGCAGCCTAGCCAGTAATGCCCAATAAATAAATTTAAAAATATTCAGTTATATATCCCAAATTAAGTTTGCTTCAAGCATAAAGGCCCAATCAAGATTAGCGAGGTTGGGTTGTATGAAATTGTATGAAATTGTTCCAGAATTTCAGTCTTGCTGAAGTCCCATTCTATCATTTTATAAAGGAGTCCTGCTCCAGATTACAACTGAAAACCATATGAACGTCTTTCTCATTTGGCTACCTAGTGAGCAGAGTAGCTGTTAACCTTGAGATAGTGTGTAATGGCAAAGATATTCTGAAAATGGGCTATGCCAGCATTGGTCTTGGTTAGAAGCCATTCTGAGTTCCTGCTGCACTCCCCATGGGACAAACTAAAATTGGGGGACACTCTTTAAAAATAACTGGTCTGCTATTAAGATGGAGAGGAGGAGATTTTCTTTCCCCCTATACTAAAGGATTATTAGTCTGTGGAACAGAAAGAGTGGAGGCAGAATCATTGACTATCTTATTATGGCAGCGAGAGTGAAAGATTTTGAAAATAAAACAGGAAAGTAGAAGCCACAAAATCAAATTAGCTTTGATGCTATCAAAAGGCTTAAGGGGCCGAACGAACTACGTTTGTTCCTAATTTGTATATTTGGTGCTGCAGTCCCAATAAGGCTGACATACTCATAGAAACAAGAAAGCACCAAAGATTTATTCAGGCTTCTGCATTAGAACTGAACACCCCCTGAACTAAAGGCGGTTTGAGGTTGTGAAAGACCAGCTCGCTAATCAGTGACAATGTGACGAAAGTTGCATGGAGTTTCTCCCAATCGTCTACAAGAATTTAACCCGAAGCTCTGCAGAAACTGTGTTGAAGGCCATTTCTTCAGGACGTTCACTGACCCCTACTTGGAGAAAACTCCATGCAACTTTCAGGCAAAGCAGTTGTGATTTGCAACATATGGCCTGAAGGTGGTGGCGTAAACAGATTCAGTGGTATCTTTTTGATAGAAAATATCTTAGGAAATGCAGGACTATCGATTAGAGAAGGGGACTGATTGGAGAGCTCTTCCAAACAGCCAGCACAGGCGATAGCACCTTGTGTGCTGTCAATCTCTACATTCTGAAAGAAAGCTTCTTTGAATGAGGGACTGATTGGAGGGCCTGACCTCTGAGGAAATACTGTGGCCTTGAAATTACAACATGTGGTGGGTCTGATTTACTTCACCGCAGCCTTTGGGACCTCCTTTCAAGCAGCACTTTTCTTGACAGGTTGAGCCGCACGCAATTCCTTTGATTGCGCCTTGGCTATTGTGGGATTGAAAGAGAAGGATTATTTGTGAAGAGTTGGTGGGGAGGGGGCAGCTCTCAATACAAGAATATAGAATGTCTTGGCCTCACTTTCCTTAACATTCCATTCATAGCTGTCGGTCCTCTGTTTCTCTTTGCCTAAACTGGGATGAATATTTCCCAAACAACTTTGAACAGTCGACAGAGAATTAACTCCTCGCTGGATTCAACCCAAACACAGTTACACTCTCGGGGTTTTGTTACATGCCCTGAGGAATCTCTTTCATCCTGTTACCATGGAGATCTGCGCCTCTTCCTTCGCCACAGGTTACATTCTGATCCGTACAGGGTGGAGGAGGAGGAGGTGGTGGGTGGGATGATGAGAGATGTTGTGTGGAGATGAGGAAGAGATGGAAGGCTCAGTTCATCCACAACCCCCCTCCCCAGAAAGGCTGAACACCCCATCCTTTGTTGATTAAATGTGGGAAGGCACAGCAGGTCAGGGCGTGATGAAGGGTCCCTACTCGAAACATCAACTTTTCTGCTCCTCCGATGTTCCTGACCTGCTGTGCCTTTCCGGCCCCTCTGACTTGCAGCACCTGCAGTCCTTGCTATCTCCAACTCTACCCTTCGTGTTGGACCATAGCTTCAATACTCCCAGCATCAGAGAGCCATGAGAATTTGTGGGTGTGGGGTCTCTCTTTTCGCACTGCGAACAGACTCCATTAGTTCTGCATGAGAGGGTCTTCTGGGTATGTTCTGATCTCAGCGGTTTGATTTTCACTAAGAGAGGCCCTAAACACTCTATTATCCTCAAAATATTACAAAGGTACTCAGTGACCCCTGGGAAGGTCCGTCATCCTGTTTCTCAATCGATAGAGTCACGGAAATTTCAGCGCAGGGTGATTGCACAGAGAGTAACGCCACATCCAAACTGTTGGCTCTATTCCTGCCTATTCCTACATGGAAGCTAGTATCCCATGATCAAGTTACCCTTTATTTATATGTGCCCAGTATACTGGAGTCAGTCTGCGAAATGTGGAGACTCTGAATCCCCTGTTTATATCAGTCAACCAGGGCTCCCTGATTGACCCAGGTTCACAACCCCAATCAGGGATTGTGTATTCAATAAGATCCACCTCATTCCAATCAAGACACTATCCCTTAATATTGTCTTTTAAACGTGCATATTGAACTCCCTTGCAAATGTTCTGTCTGGTTTCAACATCTTAAATTTATATAGCACCTTTAACCTTCCTAAGGCACTTCACTGAGGTATTATCACATAACACCTTTCCTCATGAGGTGGTCGAGCAAGTCCACTTTAGGTTGTCTCAGTTTAAGGTGGGTCAGTTAAAGCAGCAGGTTTTCCTGTTTAATGTTGGAGGTTTTGTGAGGAAGGGTCACGTGACCTGAGCAGCGCCAATCTGTAATAGGCTTTCTTGCTGTGTGCCTCACCCTCCTGCTCACCAATCCTGAGACCCTCCCCCCACCCCGAAACCTCTGAAACCCTGCCACTCAAATCTGCTTTCACTCCACAAATGTTTCCTGCCTTGTGCGTTCACAGCAAGGTTTTGGGAGAGGAAAGCAGCAACCAGGAGGATTGGCTAGCAGGGACAGAGGCAGCAAAAAGCTATTTTGTTTACTGTTACAGTACTTTAGCAGGGTACAGTACTTAAACTTTCAGTTTATAATCTTTTCTTTAAAATGGGGAGAATCCTACAAAACTTAGCTTTTATGTTACTCTTAATAAGAAAAAGAATTCACTTAACATTATTCCATTCAGAAACATAACTAGAACATTAAGTGTGTAATTGCTACATTAGGACAGATGACGAAGTTTGGCTAAATGATATGTTTTAAGAAGCTTCTTAAAGGGGGTAAGAGTGTCCGAGAAATTTATACTTTTAGAAAGTTAAGACTTAATCTGTACTTTAAGGAAACGTATTCCAGATCATAAGAACTCACTGATTAAAATAAATAAAAGCCTCATCATCCCATTCCAGTTCTTTTGCCCAATTGTTAAAAATCTGTCTCCACCGTGTAATCGTTTTTCTTCCAATGCAAACAGTTTTAAAACTTGCTACCAAGGCTCCACCTTTTTGAATAATAAAACCCCCTTAATTTCTTTACTCTGAGGAGACGGTCCCCCGGCTTCTCAGAATCTCCACAGAACAGTAAATTTGAAATTACACTGGGAGGGAAAGGGACTGACTCTCAACATGTTGACGTGAAAACGTCAATGGAAACCGTTTCTCTTTATCTAAATATTGCAAAACGTCCTGCGATAGGAAAACATTCAATTCTTTGGACATTCTGATTAAACAACGTGCACACAAGGGGAAAAAAACTATCAGTTTTTTTTAAAAATCCTTCCCATCCCCCGCTGACCCCCTCACCTCATCGCACTGTGCTATCTGATGAGTAATGTCCTTGAGTTCCTTCATAGATTTCTCATCCTGAAAATCATGTGGAAATGTTTCTGTCCACTCAGTCAACAGCTGGATGATTTTTGGGACAAATTCCTTCACTTTAGCCTATGGGAAAATGAGCCAAGAGGTTAGTGAAGTGGCAACAACAATCTGCATTTACATAATGCTCTTGACTTAATAAAATGAATTAGATTACTCAGTGTGGAAACAGGCCCTTTGGCCCAACAAATCCACACCGACACTCCAAAGAGCATCCTACCCAGACCAATTCCCCTACATTTACCCCTTCACCTAACACTACGGGCAATTTAGCATGGCCAGTTCACCTAACCTGTACATTTTTGGACTGTGGGAGGAAACCGGAGCACCCGGAGGAAACCCACGCAGATATGGGGAGAATGTGCAAATTCCACACAGACAGTTGCCTGAGGCGGGAATTGAACCCGGGTCTCTGGCACTGTAAGGCAGCAGTGCTAACCACTGTGCCACCCTGAAACGCTTCATTGTAATGGATGCTGAGCCATAGGAGATTCAGGGAAATAACCATGCCAAAGAGATGGGTCTTAAAGGAGGAGAGAGCGAGACAGAGACAGGAGATTTAGGAAGGGAACTCTGGAGAATGTCAGGTCAAGGAGACTGAAGACAAGTATGCAAAGCATGGAATACAAGGAACAATGGGCTGCACAGTAGGTCAGAGTCAGTAAGATCTAGAGTTTGGGGTTAGGCATTATAGAGTTGGAAGAGATCACAGAGATGAAGGAGTGCCATGGAGTATTGACAAGCAATGAGACTGTGCGGATCTGAAGACATTTGAAAGGTGTATTTGAACATAATGTTTGATTTTAATTATTTGAAAAGATCTAACTAGCCGAATCGTGTCATCAGTGGCTGAGAGACCTGTTCAAGGTTGGTCCTGTGGAGATTGTGAAAATCTGATGAAGCATCTAAAAATGGGACTTTTAATAACAGAGCCCTTCCCAAGTACAAGTCTGAGGAAGATTTGCAGCGAGTGCTAGACATCCAAGCCCTAAAATAATTCCTAGAGCGAAAACAAATCTGAAAATTTCACTGGATTTCCTGAGGTTGAGAGTTTCTCTCTGCTTACACACCTTGTGAGAAAGATTGACATATACACATCTTTTGTGAGTGCATGCTTACACCAAATCAGCTTAAAAGCATTGCAGCAACTCAGCATCTCGCTTGGTAATTGAGCCATGGAGTGCTCCCTCAGCCCCGCACCACTAACAGGGACACGGGGCAGCGTAACAGTGACAAAGATACATGCAGCCACAGATGCTATCGCTTGCTGCCTAAAACAAAGTGTTCTCATGGCAAAGATTAGAAAGGGCGGCTGTTGCATGTGAAACTATGTTTGGAACATAGCCACAAGCAACATGCGACGGAGTACTGCCTGTTCTCAACTGTTTGACGTCACTGGAGACAACTGTGGAATCTGGCCAAGACAAGGAATGCTGTCAGATGTTCACCCACAACCTCTGTCTAGACCTTGTACTACAGGGATGGATAGGAAAGCACTGGGCATCTGGTGAGTGAGAGAGCACGAGAGCATCAGGTGGGGCTGGCGGGTGAAGGGGAAACAAGCAAGAAAACTTTTTAACTCCTGGAATGTTTAACAACGATCGTAAAAAACTTTTCACTGGGACAAAAAAAAATCAGCAATAGTTAATAAAACAAAACAAAATTTGATTTCTGTTAGTACGAGAGGGTTAGGATACAGGATAAATATTTAATCTGGCCGCTCAGCTCATTGGTTGGTTGGTACAAGAAAGTCATTCAGACATCAGAAGCGAGTTACAATTTCATTTTGAAATCAAAGGGCTTCAGGTACAGGAGATCCAGAGACAAGAGTGGGTAACCTGTGCTCATGGACAGTCTGCCTCGTCATTCTGTCTAACGTGTACCTACCTATCCATATTTCCAAAACAATGCTTTAATTTGAAATTGCACACCTGCCACCGGGTGTGAGCAAGTGAAGCTAAAGCCACCAGATGAAAGGGAGAAGTCCAGGGCAAGGGAAACTCTGAGTGACACACAGATTGAAGACAAGGGCAGAAAGAAAGGTGGGCAATTAGACTAAGAGTGAAGGTAAAGATGCAAGTGCTGAAAGCAGAGGCAAATCAGAGCCACTGTTGAATACAAGGCAAAATACTGTGGGAAATCTGAAACAAACATAGAGAATGCTGGAGTCACTGAGTCATACAACACAAAAACAGACCCTTCAGTACAACCAGTCAACACCGACCATGTTCCCAAACTAAACTGGTCCCACCTGCCTGTGCTTGGCCCATATGGTATTCCTGATGAAGGGCTTTTGCCCAAAACGTCGATTTTACTGCTCCTCGGATGCTGCCTGAACTACTGTGCTCTTCCAGCACCACTAATCCAGAATCCATATCCGTCCATAACCTTATCCAAAATGTCTTTTAAACTGTTGTAACTGTACCCGCATCCAGCACTTTCTCTGGCAGTTCCATTCCATGCACAAACCACTCTGGGTAAAAATGTTGCCCTTCATGTCCTTTTTCAATCTTTCTCCTCTCATCTTAAAAATATGCTCCTAGTTTTGAACTCTCTTACCCCTGGGAAAAGACCTTTGCCATTCACCTTATCTTTGCCCCTCATGATTTTATAAACCTCAATAAGATTCCAGCTTTTCCAGGCTATTTTTATACCTTAAACTCTCCATTCCCTGCAACACCCTGGTAAAACTTTTCTGAACCCTCTCCAGCTTAATAATATCCTTCTTATAACAGAGAGTTAACATTTTGAGTCTGTCTGTCTCTCTCCACAGATGCTGCCTGACCTGCCAGAGTTTCTGCAGCATTCTCTGTATTTATAATCATAAATCACAGAATTCCTGCAGTGTGGAAGCAGGCCATTCAGCCCATCGAGTCACACCAACCCTCCAAAAGAATATCCAGACCCATCCCTCTACCCTATCCCCATAACCCTTGCATTTCCCGTGGCTAATCCCCATAACCTACAGATCTTTATACTGTGGGAGGAAACTGGAGCACCCGGAGGAAACACACACAGACACAAGGAGAATGTACAAATTCCACACAGAGTTGTTTCAGAATTGCCACTATGCTGTGTGGCTCTAGTTCTGTATCACGTCAGTGGCCACATCCTCAGTGGACTTAATCCCAAGTTCTGAAATTTCCTCCCCAAACCTCTCTCTCTCCCTCTCCATTTTTAAGAAGCTCTTTAGACTCTACCTCATCCATCATAATAGCTCCTTAAATGATTTGATTTCAAAGTTTACCTGATCTTTGTGAAGCACCCTGGAACATTTTTAACTAGGTGCTATCACAATGCAAGTCGTCGTCTCTGTTTTTTTTTCAGTGTGATGGATTGTTGTCATTGCCAAACTAGCAGACAAATCATTTCCAGCAAACGTGACAAAGGACCATCAGTGACTGCATCGACCCATGACCTATAGGAAAGGGCCAGATGGGGAACAGGAGCAGGCATGCACTGCTCTTGGAAAGTTCTCGTCTTATTTACAATCCCAAGCTGTGTGTCAACAGACAGGAAGAAAATGATGAAATTGTGAAACTAAACCCTTAAAATGCTGGACTCAATACATGTGGCACCACTTGTGGAAAGAAGGCACTCATATGGACGCTGTCACTGACCAGAATGTGGCTTTGACCAAGGATCCTCATTGGAAATGGCTGATCTCCCTTTGCTGACACTACCAATCATGCTCTACATTTGTACCGGTACCTGACTTCACCCTTTGCCAGGGAGCAGAGATGTTTCTGGAACATGGGCCTCCATGCAGAAGCACGTCTGATTGATGCTGGGGGGTGGAGAGAGAGGGGGCTTTCAACAGTGACAGCTCAGCGAGTAGCATCTGGACCTCCAAGTCAAAAAGGTTATGGGTTCAAAGACTTGAGCACAAAAGTCTTGGCTTACGCTCCAGTGTGGCAGGAAGCGATGGCCTAGTGATATTATTGTTGGACTGTTAATCCGGTGACATAGTCATGTTCTAGGGACCTGGGTTCGAATCTCGCTGTGGCAGATGATGGAATTTGAATTCAATTTAAAAATAATAACAATCTGGAATTAAGAGTCTAATGATGACCACGTATCCATTGCAGAAAAAAACAATCTGGTTTACTCACGTCCTTTAGAGAAGGAAATTGCCACATTCACCTGGTCTGGCCTACATGTGACTCCAGATTATTGAGAGATCCCCAACAATCTGGAAACAGGCCATTCAGCCCAACAAGTCCACACCGACTCTCCGAAGACTAACCCACACAGACCCAGATCCCTCTGACTAATGCACCTAACACTATGGGCAATTTAGCATGGCCAATTCATCTGATCTGCTCATCTTTGGACTGTGGGAGGAAACCCATGGGGAGAATGTGCAAACTCCATACAGACAGTTGCCCAAGGCAGGAATCAAACCCGGGTCCCTGGAGCTGTGAGGCAGTGGTGCTGACCACTGAGCCACCGTGCTGCCCCAGAGTGGTGCTGGAAAAGTACAGCAGGTCAGGCAGCATCCGAGGTGAGGAAAATTGATGTTTCGGGCAAAAGCCCTTCATCAATGTGCTGTGCTTTACCAGCACCAGAAACGTCAATTTTCCTGCTCCTCGGATACTGCCGGACCTGCTTTTATTTTCCAGCACCACTCCAACCTTGACTCTAATGTCCAGCATCTGCAGTACCCACCTCCGCCTACATGTGACTCCAGACCATAGTAATGTGGTTGACACTTACCTGCCCATGGGGCAATTAGGGATGGGCAATAAATGCTGGCCTCGCCACAAATACCCTCATCCTGTGAATGAGTTAAGGAAATAAGCACTGTCTGAGGAAATATTGTTCAGGTGGGACATTACATTGAGGGCCCCCCTCAGGTGCTGTTTGATGGTGTTGCTTTGAAGCAGAGCAGGAGAGTTATTAACATCCCTAAAACAGATTTTCTGGCCATTACTGTTTGTATAAGTTTGCTTCGTGTGCATTTAACAGCTACGCTTCCTACACCACCTACACTTCAAAAACATCCATGCTGGCTGCAAAACACATTACAATGTCCTGAGATGGTGAAGGACACTACAGAAAATAAAAGTTCCTCTTTTATATGCTTCCCAGATACTGCAGACAAAAAACAGATGAGTCACAACCATTTGCTGCAGGCAGGCACGGATCTGAGCTGAGAACTGTTAAATTCCCCTTCTGTTACCCAGCAGATCTTGCCATATTTTGCAGCAACATTGTGTAAAATCACATTTCTGTCTCACAGACCATTCGTGTTGAACAAACGAGTTAGTCAGAGCTGCCAGATTTCACACGATTGGCTGCAGGCACATACATTTTGAATTTGTGTCAAAAACACATTTTACATTTTCACAGCCACCCCCCTTGTCAGTGAGCACGTGCTGCAGGCACTGCTCTGTTGCTAAGAGTCTTTCTCCCTTCATTTGCTGGAGTTTAATTCTTCAGTAAGTGAAATAGGAATTCAAGCAAACGAAAATAAACAAACATACAGTCCTACAAATGCTTCAGCTGGGAGCTGGCCAAGTGTTTCAAGGCATTGTTCACAGAAAAGTAGGATTTGCCCTTAGTTGAGGAGTGGGAGGCAATGGTGTCTCTTGGTAACTTGGGAGAGGTACAAGATATGCAGACAGTGTTGAAATTCTGCAGGTGTCAATGTCTATATGGTATATGTTACATGGGCTAGCATATCCCACTGACAGCCTCATTCATGCTGAGTCAGACATCAGGAAGTTTATTAACAACTATGTAAACTAAAACAATATGATAGATTTCCATATCTAGTCTGGTTATATAATTATTTAGATTACTATTATGTTACATGCGTAGTTAACTATCTGACTAACAGACCAACTAGCAATCTGACCAACCTACTGCTGACTGAATGAATGAAGGTTTTATACTAGAGCATCACATGTCATTATGGTACCTGCATGTCTTAAAGTTATTATGCCTTTCTGATGTCTGAACAGACAATTCAACAGTCTCCAAATGAGATGTCTGAGAGCACTGCAACTCAGGATGGCCACCAGTTACTTTCAGAAATTCATCTGAGCACCCACACTCCTGAACTTTGCCCACTTCCCTTCCACTCCACCTGATGCCCTGAAAAGGAAAATGGATGCATACATTCCATGCAGCCATGGTTGAATTTCCACCTCCCGCAATAGACATGATTAACAAAGCCAATGGCTGTCACATCTCGCTGCGTACCTTGTCTGCTTCAGTCCCTGTCTCCAGCTGCTTTGTGCAGATCTGCCCGACTTTTGCCAGGAGCTCTTGAGGGTGGATGAAGACACGTGAACTCAGAAGAAAGGTGAAGATATACGTCCGCTATGGGGGAGGGAGAGAAACTGTTAGTTTGATTCATCAGAACAAACAAAGAGGCCTGAAACTACAAGACAGGAAGTTGTAATCCATAAGGCCATAAGATATAGGAGCAGAATTAAGCCATTTGGCCCATCTAGTCTTCTGCTCCACCATTCAATAATGGCTGATGTGTTTCTCAAAAGCTCTGTCCAACCTTCTCACCATAATTCTTAATTCCCTTACTAACCAAGAACCTATTCACCTTTTGCTTATATACACAAAGATTCGGCCTCCACAGCCTTCTACAGTAATGAGCTCCACAGACTAGCCACCCTCTGGCTGAAGAAATTCCTCCGCATCTCAGTTCTAAAGAGTCATCCCTTCACTCTGAGGCTGTGCCCTCAGGTCCTAGTCTCTCCTACTAGTGGAAATAGCTTCTCCATGTCCACTCTATCCAGGCCTCTCAGTATTCTGTAAGTATCAATGAGGTTCCCCTCATCCTTCTAAACTCCATCGAGTACAGACTCAGAGTCCTCAACCACTCCTCGTATGACAAGCCCTTCATCCTTGGGATCATTCTTGTCAACCTCCTCTGGACTTCCTCCAATACCAACACATCCTTCCTTAGTTACAAAGCCCAAAGTTGCTCACACTATTCCAAATGTGTTCTGACCAGAGCCTTATACAGCTTCAGCAGTACATCTCTGTTCTTGCGTTCTAGCCCGCTTGAAATGAATGCTAACATTGTATTTGCTTTCCCAACTGCTAACTGAACCTGCATGTTAATCTTGAGAATCCTGAACTAGGACACCCAAGTCCCTTTGTACTTCAGACTTTTGAAGCCTTTCCCCATTTAGAAAATAGTCTACACCTCTACTCTTCCTACTAAAATGCATAACCTAACACTTCCTCACACTGCACTCCATCTGCCATTTCTTTGTCTACTCTCCAAGCTTGTCCAAATCCTTCTGCAGCCTCCTGCTTCCTCAAAAATTCCCCTTCTTTGTGTCATATGCAAAGTTAGCAACAAAGCCCTCAGTTTCTTCCTTCCCATCCCAACACAGGTTAAACAGCAGAAAGATCAATTCCTAATCAATAAGTGTCCCTCTATTAGTCTTGTGCCTTTGCACCCATGCACTCTAAGGACTAAGTTACAAAGGCAGATTAACAAATCAGGTTTGAAGTCGCTTGAATTTCGAAAGCTTTGGATGATTTGATCAATGTGTTCAAGGTATTAAAAAGGAGCAAAGAGGGTAGATGTGGTGAAACCATCTCAACTGGTTGGATAGTCTAAGACGAGGGAGGAGAGTCTAAAAATTAGAACCAGACCCATTAGGATTGAAAATGGGATTTAATTTGTGCAAAAGACACTGTAAGAGTTCTCTGTTGTAAATGACAATGAAAGATAAATCCAATTGTTTATTTGAGAATTGAAACTGATGGATTGTTAGCCACTGATTTTTTTTAAAATCATTCATGGGATGAAAGCATCACTGGCTAGGCCAGCATTTAGTGCCCATCCCTAATTTTCCAGAGGACAGTTTAAAAGTCAACCTTATCACTGGGGTCTGGAGTCACAAGTAAGCCAAACCAGGTAAGGATGGCAATTTCCTTTTCTAAAGAATATTGGTAAATCAGATGGGTTTTTCCAAAAATCAGCAATGGATTTATGGTCATCATTATACTCTAAATTCCAGGTTCTTGTTGAATTCAAATTCTACCATCTGCTGTGGCAAGATCCAAACCCAGGTCTCCAGGACATGACCTAAATCTCTGCATTAATACTATGGGCAATAATACCACTAGGCCATTGCCTTCCTTTCACCCATCAAAAGGACGTATGAGGTTAGGTCATTATCTCAATGGCTGGCAGTGAAAGACTCAAGAGGCTCAATGGCTGATTCCTGTTTCTACCAGACGGAGGGAAACCACTTGGTCAAAGTGAAAGAGCATCTCAAGGACTAAAGGGCGAGGGAATGAAGCATTGCAGAATACTCACATCGGGGTAGTAGTCAACAGTGGGCACCAAGTGCTCAATGAGCACCTCAAGGGACCCTGAAACTAAACTGCCATCCTGGTACACCGGATCCACACACTTGTCCTCCATATCTGGCTGGACATGACCACTACAACTGGTGCCAAGCATGCTTGGGAAAATTGATGTCTGGGGCATAGTTTCCTGGAAAGAAAGAGAACAGAAAAAAAAATTATTCATCTTGGGAGCATTCTCACTCTGCACTGCAACAGATAGCTTCCCTTTTCTTCCATGAAGAAAAGGGGGGGTGGGGGGGGGGGGAAGATTTGCATTGAAATGACACCTTGTACATCCTCAGCACCTCTCGACCTGCCTCACAGCCAGATATTTTTTCTTGAAGTGTAGTCGTTATTGCAATGTAGGGAATGGAGCAACTAGATGGCATGCAACAAACCCTCATGAAGAGATAATCCATCATACCTTTCATCTGCTCCCCTGGGGAGACTGCTTTCACCTCCCTCACTGACATTCATACCAAACTTTTATAGGGAGCTCCACCTTACGTCACTTATGGTGCAATGGGAGCCATTCAAGAATTTTAATTGTTTCATTCTATGAATATTTGGAGTAAGTGAGGAACAGGAACAAAATCAATTCAGGGCACTTCGACAGATGCACAGACTTGGCCTAAAGTCCTCTCTGTGTCCAATAGGGTGAGGTGGGGTCAACAGCACAAAGGGTGGCATCTGAACTCTCCAGGTAGCTGCCTGAGAAGTCAATAGACAATGGGAGCAGGAGTAGGCCATTCTGCCCTTCGAGCCTGCACCATCATTCAATATGATCATGGCTGATCATCTTTAATCAGTATCCTGAATTGTAATCAAGTATGATGGATTGCAAAGATTGGAGAAGGCAATATTTATTGAAAATGGGGATATATATGGGAGTTGAAAATGTGTTGCTGGAACAGCGCAGCAGGTCAGGCAGCATCCAGGGAACAGGAGAATCGACGTTTCGGGCATAAGCCCTTCTTCAGGAATTATGCCCGAAACGTCGATTCCCCTGTTCCTTGGATGCTGCCTGACCTGCTGCACTGTTCCACCAACACATTTTCAGCTCTGATCTCCAGCATCTGCAGACCTCACTTTCTCCTCATATATATGGGAGTTCAAACCATACTGAACCCAAGGCAGAAACAGAACATTCTAGAGATGTCACTATCGGTATATATTCAGGGAACAGATAGATTCTGATCTCAGGTGACAATAATCCAGGTGTCAACAATCCTTGGTGCCTACCTGGAATGCTAGCCAGAGTCTGACACACCGCCTGAATACTTCTTGAATTGTCTGTTTTCAGATTTCCAGCACTTTCTTTGAAAATCTGACCATTTTAGCATATTTCTGTTTGTAGGATTTTGCTGTGCACAGACACCATCATTTCCTGCATTATACCTGAATTTAAATTTGGAAAAAGTACTTTGCTGACTGTAAAGTATTTTGCATGTCTTGAGACTGCAACAGGCACCATGTAAATGCAAGTTCTGAACTCTCAAAATTGAAAAGTACACAATGCGTAAATAGCCATTAGAAGTTGGCTCTGGAGAACCAACTCTGTTTGGATATCACAATGCCCACAAATGCTTATTATGTCACTCCCTGACCCTGTTCAATAGCCGGGATTAACCTCTGCATTGTGTGCTCCTGCCCAGCACGACAGGAAACTTGCCCACTACTAAAAACAAGCCAGTGCTCAAGACCAAGATGTGAGGCAGGTTAAAGAAAGCAATGCGCAGCTACACAAGCAGGAACCTGAACTCATCAGCTGCACTTCCTGCTCCCAGGTCCAGTGCTGAAATAGAGGAAAAAAAGCAAAGGGCTGGAAAGTTTTAAAGGCACAGGCCATCTCTCAAGACAAAGCATAAAATCATACAGGATGGGAAGATGCCATTCGGCCCATTAAATGGGTTCAGCATGAGTTCAATGAAATGTGTGAACTTGGCCTAATTTCCTCTCCGTGTCCAAATGGTTAGGTTGGGCTGACAGCACAGGTCAAAAGGTTGGCACCTTAGGTGTTCAGCTATCGCCTGTAGAATCATAATTTGTAATGGGGAGGGTGGTGATGGATTGCAAAGATTGGAGAGGGCAAGGTTTAGGGAAAAATAAACCCATCCCTCTGTCAAAGGGCAATTCACTTAGTCCCCGTCCTCATCCTTCTGCCCAGTCTTTGTAAACTTTTTGTTTAAGTATTTATCCCTTTCTCTTTCAAAAGAAATCTGTAATCAGTTCCCTCTGTGTATCTCAGATCCCAATCACTTTATGCGTCAAAAAGGTTTGCCTTCCGTCAGTCCTGTCAGATCTCTGTCCTCTGGGTTATTGATTTGTCTGCCATGGTAATGCTCTCTCCTAACCAGTCCCATTGATGCACACCCTGATTTGAAATACCTCTATTGAATCTCCTCTGCTCAGAGGGTAAATCCCCGAACTATGAAGCCACCCCAGCATGATGGCTACATTGATGGAGGGGCTCCCTCTTGTGGCTGCCAGAACCTGGGAGCTCACGGAGAGACTTCCTTAGTGCGTCAAGGTCCTAGCACCTAACCAAACCCAAGATATAAACATTAAGTACCTTGCTGATTTTGGAACTGGGCAAGGGAAACCAGGTTGCAAGGGGTTGTGGGCAGGGACGAGGGGAAATGGAACTAATTCCTTGGCTCTTACAGAAAGAGCCAGCACACGCATAACTGGTTACATGTCCTCCTTCAATTTCAAAGTTCTGTGAGAGATTGGTGTTACCAATGAAGTAGCATCTCATGCAAGGCTTCGCAAAGCAAAAATGCAGGTGGAACGATTGTGAAAGATGGTGCATCCTTTGGTATCAATCTTGCACCTTCTTAACACACTGATTCAGGTTTGTACAGAGCAATTGGCTATTGAACTCTGAAATGTTCTGATTGGAGTAATAACTGGATCTCCAGGGGTAAAACTGGAAGGGCCATGTGTAGTAGGCAGAAAGATCTGAGTGAATTCATTATATAAGAGGGATTCTTGGAAACTACATTGTACAACATTACCATACAGACACGTTAATGGGAGCACTAGCACTTGTAGGTTTCCCTTCAAATCACAAGCCACCCTGATTTGGAAATCTAGCAGGTGTTATTGCTCGGTAAAAATCTTAAAACTCCCTCCCAAATAGAACTGTAGGAATAGCCTTCAGCACACAGACTGTAGCAATTCAATACCACTGCCTCCTCAAAGGCCATCTAAGAACACCCACAGTACAAGGTGTTGTGCAATTCTTTCTAAATAAAATCCCATTAAACTGGACGTAAACTCAAGGATAGAAAAAATAGAAGCCACTCATCCAGTTAAAGATGGAGCTCACAGAACATACAGCATGTGACATACTGCATAGGAATGACGACGGTTGTGAAGGACAAGGGCAACTTGTAAATAAAATAAACAACATTTTTTCAAGTATTAGGCACCAGAAGAAACTCCAGCTCAATGTGTTGCTCACTGCTCATCAACAATCTTGTGAAACCAGCAAGTTAAAAATACACTAACTATCTCACCTCCTCATCTTGACAAAGTCAGAAGGCTTCTGTCGAAAAATGACATGCATGTGCACAGTACATACGCAGCCTGTTCCTGACTGGTGTAGTGTGCCATGCAGGTGGCATCTGTGCAGTGGAACTCCTCAACTATGTCAACATCTGGCAATGTACTTGCAAATAGTCAATATAGCCCTGCTCTCTCATTAGAGAGAGAGGGAGAGATGATTGGCGGTGAGTTTAGTCTGAGGGTCACCACACCTCAAACAAAGAGGACAAGGCAGGACCTTCAAGGTAACTTCAGCTAGTGCAGGAATCAGATCCATGCTGTTATAAAGTCACAGAGAGAAACATCATGGAAATAGACCCTTCGTTCCAACTCATCCATGCAGACTGGATATCCTAAATTAATCTCGTCCCATTTGACCCATATTCCTCTAAACCCTTTCTATTCACGTACCCATCCAGATGCCTTTTAAATGTTGCAATTGTACCAGCCTCCACCACTTCCGCTGGCAGCTCATTCCATACACGCACCACCCTCTGTGTGAAAAGTTGCCCCTTAGGTCCCTTTCAAATCTTTCCCCTCTCACCCTAAACCTATACCTTCTAGTTTTGGACTCCCCTACTGTGTTGTTGTCACACTACTCCTGAAGAAGGGCTTATGCCCGAAATGTCGATTCTCCTTCTCCTTTGATGCTGCCTGACCTGCTGCGCTTTTCCAGCAACATATTTTTAAACCCTACTTCAGAAACCAACCAACTGAGTCCTAACTATAAGGTACAGGTGGTTGGAGGGACAGGAGAACATAAAGTGAGGGTATGGATGGCTTTGGGGTCAATAGGGAGGCACTTTTGCCCCTGACCGAGATGATTGAAGGTTCACGTACCACTCCAAAAACCAGAGCGGGAATCTTTGTGTTGGCACTCAGGAATACTGAGGGAGTGCTCCCACCTCAGATATATCAGAAAGATTTCATGGCACTAAGAGCCCTCACTGCTGTCCTGGTCAATACTTATCCAGCAAGCAATAATGATATGAAATGGTCAGGTTGCCTTTTTTTTGTGTGGGTTCTTGCTGTATGCAAATTGTACTTCATGCATGACAACATTGCAACAGTGACTGTAAATTGGTTTGGGACGTCCGGAGATCACGAGAGGAACTATACAAGTGACATTTCTTTATTTAGATGATAGCACAGTGGTTTTTCACTACAGTCGAATCAGCTAAAACACAGAGTCTCGCAGCAGATACTAAACTAGGGACAACTAATCTCCTACACAGAGACAGCAAAGGCTAGTTACAACAGTGAGAGGTTGTTACATGGTCATTGAGAAGAACTAACACCAAACTCACAGGGCGCCGTGCCAGTATCTGCTCACCATGAATAAAGTTAAAAATCACACAACAACAGGTTTAATTGGAAGCACTAGCTTCATCAACCGCCTGATGAAGGAGCAGCACTCTGAACTATAACCTGGCATAGTGTGATTTTTAACTTTGTCCACCACAGTCCAACACCAGCATCTCCAAATCATGACTCTCATGAATAAACACGCTAAAAATCCAGCATTCAATCATGGAACTGTAATTCCCAGGGCCAACTCGATTTGCATCGAGTGTAGCGCAGTCACTGGGGAATAGCACAGGAAGATCCCACATAAGAGTAATGGCGATACCTCGCTAGTGAATGTTTCCCTTTTTAGGGGGAGGACGGGGGATGAGGATTACGTACGGGTAAATGTCGAATGGAAACAACACCCACCTTGGACAACGTCATGTATTTTTCTACAAAAAACTAAATCAACGTGTTTGGATGTGTTGTGATATAATTCTGGAGGCAGATGGGGTCCTGAAAGCCATACCTTGTAGCTCGGGGATGGGGGGTCGGGTCAGTGCTCCACAAAAGCCCTCCCTCGGAATACACCCTACTTGCCATGGTCTGGGACTGCATTAGAAAGACTGTACCCTGTGACAGTGCCACACTCCCTCACTATTACACTGAGTGCCAACTCAAACCTTCCCGCTCTGGTTCCTGGAGTGGGACTTGAACCTTCAATCATCTCGCTCAGAGGCAAAAGTGCCTCCCTACTGACCCAAAGTCTGCACCTTCTAGTTAGGAGTCAGTTGGCCTGGTTTCCGAGGTAGTCTAACAACACTTTAGTCTTCTTGTTCCTGGCGGTGATCCCCGAGGTAGATGCAGGAGACAGAAAATATAGATGGGGAGGAACACTCATCTTAAACATCCCTAGTTCACAACTCACCCCCAACCCCCCCACGCACACACAAACAAACACACACTTAACCTTTCCCCAGGATTCAGACAGAGTTAGGACAATCCTCTGTCACTGTGTGTGGATGTGACTCTCTGTCTACAAGAACAACGAGGGTCCCCACTTACTGTGCACCAAGTTAATGCACCTGTTTCACACTCCCCATCGCTACTCCTATCCACCAGGGAAAGGCTATTGTGGCAATGTCCCTACCTCTGGACTAAGAGATCCGGCTTCAAGTCCCACCTGCTCCAGTAGATGCGTATTAACATTTTCTGAGCAAGTTGATGGGACAGTAAGTTGTAACTGTCCACAGCCAGGGGTTGGGACTGACACAAGGAAACAGACACGGGGGGGGGGGGGGGGAATGTGTAAACACTGGGCTCTCTAACCCAACACAGAATCTCCAAACGGGGGGGAACAAACGTGAAATAAATTCAACTCCTTACCCTCATCGTCACAGCGATGCGTTCACATACACACTCTCTCTTTCTCTGTCACTCAGTGTAGACACTGTGCAGTTGTTTTTCTTGGGGCTGTAGATGAAGGAAACAAACTTCCCCCAAAGAAACGAACCCAGAAATTCCCGGCGGAGTTTCCCTCCTCCTTCTCTCATGCACCAACTCTTGTCTGTGTGTGTGCTGAGCTGGGACTCTTTGTAAACAAGCATCAAGTCCTTCCCCTTTCCTGATCCTGCCCCCTCAGCTTCCCTTACAAAGCAACCGACCCGACAGGTTTCAGTCTGCACTCCTCTCTATTGAGAAAGCTGATATGTTATAGCACCTCCCCACTACCCGGCAGTGGCCAATCTAACAGCTGAACACCCACGTTAGGGACAGTCTTAAAACTCCCCATGATTTCAAAAAGCGTACAGAAGTTGTTTGCTACTTTCTCATTTACCATCCTGAAGTTTCGACTTTTGTAACACTTGCCTTGTGACTGACTGATCCCAGAATCATTTCCCCTAAACCTGATCAGCTCAGTAAGGCGTGAGAGCTGCAAATCACTCCAAAACTCTATTTGACAATTCACTTCAAAACCTAACCCTTTACCAAAGAGTTTCGACAGATGTTATAACATGGTAGCACAGTGGCTTAGTGGTTAGTACTGCAGCCTCATAGCACCAGGGTCCTAGGTTTGATTCTAGCTGTGGCAACTGTCTGTGTGGAGTTTGCACTTTCTTCCTATGTCTGTGTGGGATTCCTCCCACAGTCCAAAGATGTGCAGTTTAGGTAGATTGGCCATGCTAAATTGCCCATAGTGTTAGGTGCATTAGTCAGAGGGAAATGAGTCTGGGTTGGTTACTCTTTGGAGGGTCGGTGTGGACTTGAAGGGCCTGTTTCCTCTAATCTGTTTATTTGGTTTGGTTTGATTTATTATCATCACATGTACCAAGATACAGTGAAAAGTATTGTTTTACATGCTAACCAGACAAATCATACCAAACATAAATACACCAGGGCAATAGAACAGAACACAGAAGATGAAAACCAAAAGAATTGCAGATGCTGTAAGTCCAACAAAAAACAGAAATTGCTGGAAAAGCTCAGCAGGTCTGGCACCATCTGTGGAGAGCAATCAGAATTAACGTTTCAGGTCTAGTGACCCTTCCTCAGAACCCCTGAGAATGCATAATATTGTGTTACAGCTACCAGAAAGTGCAGAGAAAGACCAATTCTAACATATGACATGTCATAGAGTCATAAAGATGTACAGCATGGAAACAAACCTTTCGGTCTAACTCATCCATGCTGACCAGTTATCCTAACCTAATCTAGTCCCATTTGCCAGCATTTGGCCCATATTCCTCTAAATCCTTCCTATTCATATACCCATGTTGATGCTTTTAAATGTTGTAATTGGATCAGCCTCCACCACTTCCTCTGACAGCTCATTCCATACATATACCACTCTTTGTGTGAGAAAGTTGCCCCTTAGGTCCCTTTTAAAGTTTTCTCCCATCACCTTCAACCTATGCCCTCTAGTTTCCCCCACCCCAGGGAAAAGACATTGTCTATTTACCCTATCCATACCCCTCATGATAGAGGCAAAAGACCTTGTCCATTTAACCTATCCATGCCCCTCATGATTTTATAAGCCTCTACAAGGTCTATTCATAAGATAACAGTAGGGAAAAAGCTGTTCTTAAATCTGCAGTTTGGTGTTATTTTTGTTAGTGTTGGTTAGCTCAGTTAGCTGGTTTGCAATGCTGGGAGAGACCAACAGCCAGAAGCTCAATTCCTGCTGAAGTTACCTTGAAGGACTCTTCTCAACCCTTCCCCTGATCTGAGGTGTGGTGGCCTTCAGGTTAAACCACCACCAGTTGTCTCTAATGAAAGCATTGAGGAGAAAGTGAGGTATGCAGATGCTGGAGATCAGAGCTGGAAATGTGTTGCTGGAAAAGCGCAGCAGGTCAGGCAGCATCCAGGGAACAGGAGAATCGACGTTTCGGGCATAAGCCCTTCT